>NC_047518.2:9552210-9852210 GCF_902827115.2 Pseudochaenichthys georgianus
GCAGCTACTACTCTTCATTAATAGATGAGAATAAGAATAATGCAAGATTTCTTTTCAGCACTGTAGCCAGGCTGACAGAGAGCCACAGCTCGATTGAGTCTTCTATTCCCATAGCACTCAGTAGTAATGATTTTATGTGCTTTTTTAACGATAAAATTGTTACTCTTAGAAACAAAATTAATGACCTCTTGCCTTTGACCAGTATAGTGTTATCAACAGCTCCCGGAAACGTAAGTTCTAATATTACACTAGATAGTAAATTAGAATGCTTTTCAGCCATTAACCTTGAACAATTACATTCAATGATTCTCTCTTCTAAACCATCAACGTGCATGTTAGACCCAATTCCAACTAAGCTGTTGAAGGAAGTGTTGAGAGCTTCATGGTATGAAGTAAATACTTAAAACGACAGTTAATTATAAATCATATATGATCAATCATATTCTTGTATGAACCCATAATGAGAATGCTTCTTGATGGTTTTTGAATATGTATGTATGCTTACAATTTTAGTTGTTGCTGTTTTATAACTTTGCGTTTTCAAAAGAGGGTGTTGAGAGCTTCATAGTATGTTGAATACTTAAAACGAAAGTTAGTTATAATCAAATATAATTCAATTATATTCTTGTATAACCCACAATGAAAATGCTTCATATTTTAGGTTTTTCTATATTTACAGCATAAACAAAACAAAGTGGTTTGTTAAGTTGAGTGTAAGGCCTATGATTTATGCCCTGCTCTCTGATAAGAGAGTAGGCAGGTTCTTTCCTCTCCTCTCACAGCAGGGAGGGGGGCTCCAGACTTAAGCAGAAACACATTGAGGCCTCAAAAAGGTGGTTATGTCATAGTCATAGAATATGTCTAGTCATGTTTTGTTTTACACAAACTTGGGAAGGTGTGTCTTATGCCAGAGCCAATAGAATATGTTGGTTGGGTATAGAGGAGGTGTTTGTGGGTTTTCTATCCGGTTTTTTGAGCATAAAAAGACTGGCTTTTTTGGATTTCGTCGGGGGAGAGGGGGGGAAACCCCTGGTATACTCTCTCCCGGTAGGCTCTGTCTTTCAGAGCTGGGTTAGACGGCTCTCGGTAAGGTTTTATGCCGAAAGTTGCTATAACCAACGGAATCCATACATGGGTTTTATGCTGGTGGTTAATAGAGCTATCCGGAATATATGATTTTATACCGAAAGTTGCTATAACCAACGGAATCCATACATGGGTTTTATGCTGGTGGTTAATAGAGCTATCCGGAATATATGATTTTATACCGAAAGTTGCTATAACCAACGGAATCCATACATGGGTTTTATGCTGGTGGTTAATAGAGCTATCCGGAATATATGATTTTATACCGAAAGTTGCTATAACCAACGGAATCCATACATGGGTTTTGCTGGTAGTTAATAGAACGATCCAGAATATATGATCCATACATGGACTTTTGAATGAATATGAATTAAGGTTTTAGATAAAAAATATATAACCCCATTTTGATATGTTTTGTATGATTATAATGTGTTAAAAGGTAAAGACTCTGTACTGGTTTGGACCTATTTTTTTCTTCAAATAAACTGATCTCACCTTTTGGATTGGGACAATAAAAGGGAAAATCTGTGCTCTCCTCTCCTGCTTCAAAGGTAAGATTGCACCCTGCCACACACATGTTTAGGTAGGAACACACCCCATTTACTGATACCAAAATCCTTCGGGATCGCTTAAACAGATTAAAAAGAGTTGTCTGAATAGAAACAGCAGTTAATTGAACCTGGTTCTTGGGGAGTTAATAGAGGTGAGATCTTGCTGACGTTTGGTGGATCTGAGCCAAGCAGTAAACTTACATAGACTCAGTAACTTCGGTCGGGTCAATTAGTGAGGTCAGAGTAATTTACCGGAATAAATTAATCGGGGCCTCACCTAGAACTCTAAACACTTGCATATCTCTCCTTTAAAATGTAAATATGTAATGCGTTTAAACCTGGCTGCCTTTTAATTAAAGACTAGAACGTATGCATGACATCTTGTTTTTCTTTACATTTTTAAACACTTCAACAATATTTTCTGCAGCTCTTAATTACAACTTCAGATAAACATGTATTAGCCATTAAGAAGGGTTTAAGTACCATTACCAGAATCTGTGAAGTCACATTCTTTTTTAACTTCAAATGAAACACAAAAGGCCAAAGCAATTAAGCAACGAAAATGCAGTTCAATCACTAGCATTGCAATCTTTGAACAAGGTTGGCCTTTTGTGTCAGTTCAATAATTTCAACCAGATACGAGTTCTTGTAGTCACTGAGTTGGAGGGTGTGGACAAGATGTAAGTATCATCTGAGCAGACGCTGCTTCTTCACAGACGGTAAAAATGAATTCTTGGACACCATCATCAGGTATTGGGATGACCTTGATAGTTGTCAAATCTTCAAGGTCAGCAGTGGATGTCAGGTTGACTAGTGCATCTCAAATGTCTCTGTCTTGATATTGCATTCTAAAAACGTGTGCCACAGTGACGCGTCCTAAAACCCGGAAGTAAGTTAGCATTTTACCACTTCCGGTTCCTTTCGACAAAAAAGCAATGCATTTTCTCCATAGGGTTTTGGAAATAAGGTCTGTGGTTGACACACATGTAAGAGACGGATCACGTTTTGTTCCAAAATCCTATGGAGAAATTGCATTGCTTTTTTGTCGAGGGAACCGGAAGGAGTTTACTTCCGGGTTTAGTCTGACACGAAGGACTCAGATGCACGATTCTTTCTTGATTTCAAAAATACCTTTTAATATACAAAAAGGTTTTAGGATCAACTAGGACACTCAAAGGTTCGCTAGGTTCAACTAATAGTACGAAAATACTTTACAAAGAAAAAGGTTTTAGGATCAACTAGGACACTCAAAAGTTCGCTAGGTTCAACTAATAGTACGAAAATACTTTACAAAGAAAAAGGTTTCTAGGATCTACTAGGATACTCAATAGTTCACTAGGTTCGACTAGTATGCTCAATGTTTACACGAGGGAGTACAGACATGGACTTGGTATAGAGACAAGACGAACCGACAAAAGACAACAGGAGAACAGGGCTACATATACACAACAGTTAATGAGGCACAGGTGCAAACAATCCAGAACAGGAGATCACAATCAAGCTGGCAAGTGACACACCACCACAGGAAGTGATGACACCTGAAACGAGAGGACAGAGCCAACATCAAAATAAACTGCAAGGCCACCAGAATAAACACAAAACAATAAGCTCACAGACTCTAACGCTGAAACCTTACAGTACCCCCCCTCTTACGGACGGCTCCAGACGTCCCTGAAGCCTGAGACTGTTCTCTATCGAAGTCAGATATAAGGGTCTTGTCCACAATGAAGCTGCCTGGGATCCAACACCTCTCCTCTAATCCATACCCTACCCAGTCGACCAAGAACTGTCTACCTCTGCCCCTCTTCCTTTCAGACAGTATTTTGTCCACAGTGTACACTTGACCTCCGTCGACAATCCGGGGAGGTGGAGGGGGTGTGGAGGCGGGGACCAGTCTGCTCTCTTTGACCGGTTTCAACTTGCTGACATGAAACGTGGGGTGGACCTTGATGGACTTTGGAAGACATAAACGGACAGCAACAGGGTTAATCACTTTGGCTATGGGAAAAGGACCAACGAACCGGGGGGCCAGCTTCCTGGAGGCGACATGGAGAGGAAGATCCTTGGTAGATAGCCACACTCGTTGTCCGGCCTGGTACTTGGGGGCTGGACGTCGTTTCCGGTCGGCCAATACCTTCATGCGAACGGCACTCCTCTGCAACATATGGCGAACTCCCGCCCAGACCCGACGGCAGCGGCGAACCAAAGCATGGGCTGATGGTACGGTGACCTCCTTCTCGAGCTCCACAATGGAGGTTGGTACCCATGGACACATTGAAACGGGGAGATACCAGTGGCTGATGTGGGTAAAGTGTTGTGCGCATACTCCACCCAAATCAGATTCTTACTCCAGGTGCAGGGTTTCCGTTAGCCGGTAATTACCGGTTTTTAGCTGGTAAAATTTATTAAAAACCGGTAAATTCAAAACCTGCCGGTCAACATGTCTGGTAATAATTAGGGAGGCTCCGATCGATCGGCCGCCGGTCATTATCGGCCGATATTCACTCTTAATAGTTTGATCGGTGCTCTCTATAAAGGCCGATCAGGAGAGCTGGGTCTGAGCGATATGGACATAAACGCGAGTGAAGTGTAACCGGAGCGAGAGAGAGATCAGATCAGCTGCTGAGTCTGACCGAGACACGCAGCTCTGCATAATCACCTGAAGCCCCGCCCTCTGTTTAGCAAGCTGCAGGAGAGAGAGGGAGGGAGAGGGGAAAAGAGAGGCTCCGTTTCTCCCGTGTTATTATTCAAATGTAAACTTTTGAATAATGTACGTTATCTACTACAAGTAGTTTGTTTGAATGTAATAATTATGTTGTTTGTTGTTTGTGGAATCATTTATTGAAAAATGAATCTGAATTTTTCGATCTGTTACGATTATAAACTGAAGCAATATAAAAATGAGCCCCGTGAACTGAGTTTTAAACTGAAGCATATCTGCTCATAGTCCAGTGATTACCTGCTAACGGAAACTCTGCTACACAACTCTTATTATTATTGAAATATGACCGGTAAGTTTCAAATTAGTCCGGTAAAATAAATTCTGCCCGGACATTTGACCAGTGAGAAAAAATCCTAGCGGAAACCCTGTCCAGGTGGTAGGTTTCTCGGACGCTAGACATCTCAAACAGGTCTCCAAATCCTGATTCATCCTCTCCGCTTGTCCATTCCACTGTGGGTGGTATTCAGAGGTCAGACTAACAGTAGCTTGGATTTGGTGACAAAACACCTTCCAAAAACGTGACACGAACTGTGGGCCTCGGTCTGAAACGACATCACTGGGAAAACCATGGATCCTGAACACATGGGACAACATCGCCTCTGCTGTTTCTTTGGCATTAGGTAACTTGGGCATGGCGACAAAGTGTGCCATTTTAGAAAAACGGTCAACCACAGTGAGTATGGTGGTATTACCTGCCGATCTTGGTAATCCTGTCACAAAATCGCCATGTGAGACCATGGTCTGTTGGGAATGGGCAGAGGTTGGAGAAGACCTGCCGCAGCTTGCCGAGAAGTTTTGTTCCTGGCGCACACAGGACACGCTGCCACATATTCTGCAACATCGTTCCACATCCCCGGCCACAAGAATCTGTGTCTCACCATGAAAAGGGTCCTTTTGTTTCCAGGATGACAGGTAAGTACAGACGTATGAGCCCAATGAACAACTTGAAATCGAAGTTGCTCCGGCACAAACAAGCAATTCTGAGGACACCCTCTTGGGACAGGATTTCCAACGTTTGCCCGTTTGACCTTGGCTTCAATGGGCCAGGTCACACTCCCTATCACTCGGTCTGGCCGCAGAATGGGATCTGGACTCTTGGGGACTGGCTCAGGATCAAACATCCTGGAGAGTGCATCAGGCTTTACATTATGCGAACCAGGTCGATATGACAGAGTGAACCTAAATCTATTAAAGAACAAAGCCCGCCTGGCCTGCCTAGAGTTCAGACGTTTGACCTTCCTGATGTATTGCAGGTTTTTATGATCCGTCCAGACCAGGAAATCCTGCTCCGCTCCCTCCAACCAGTGCCGCCACTCCTCCAAAGCAATCTTCACAGCCAACAGTTCCCGATGTCCCACGTCGTAATTCCTCTCAGCAGAAGATAGCTTACGGGAGCGATATGCACACGGATGAAGCTTGTTGTCCCCCGCTGACCTCTGGGACAGTATAGCTTCAACGCCGTCGTTGGAGGCGTCCACTTCCACCACAAACTGTCGGTGGCGATCAGGTACCGTCAGGATGGGAGCTGTGGTGAACCTCCTCTTCAGTTCCAGGAAAGATTTCTCTGCCTGTGGATTCCACACAAACTGAACATGGGGAGAGGTAAGGGCATGGAGAGGAGAGGCAATAGCACTGAAACTGCGTATGAACCGTCTGTAAAAGTTAGCAAACCCCAGGAATTGCTGAACTTTCTTTCTAGAGTTTGGCGTGGGCCAATTAGCCACGTGACTGACCTTAGCTGGGTCCATTTCCACTTTGTTAGGGGAAATCACAAAGCCCAAAAATGCCCCAGAGTTCACATGAAACTCGCATTTTTCGGCTTTTACAAACAAATGGTTAGCCAGGAGTCTCTGAAGAACATGGTTAACATGAGTTTTCTTATCTGGAGAAAAGATGAGAATATCATCGAGATACACAAAACAGAAAACATTCAGGAAATCTCTTAACACATCATTAATGAGGGCTTGGAAAACAGCAGGTGCATTGCAAAGTCCAAAAGGCATCACCAAATATTCGTAATGTTCCGTAGGTGTATTGAAACCTGTTTTCCACTCATCCCCCTCCCGGATGCGCACAAGATGATATGCATTCCTTAAGTCAAGCTTGGTAAATATCTTGGCTCCCTGTAACAGATCGAATACCATAGAGATGAGTGGAAGGGGATATCTGTTCTTAACTGTGATCTGATTAAGTGGACTGTAATCAATACAGGGCCTTAATGAACCGTCCTTTTTCCCTACAAAAAAGAAACCTGCTGCTGCTGGGATGATGATGGCCGAATCAAGCCAGCTTTGAGTGATGATCTGATATACTCTTCCATGGTCTCCCTTTCAGGACCAGAGAGAGAATACAACCGTCCTTTGGGGATAGTAGAGCCCGAGAGAAGGTCTATGGGGAAATCATACGGTCTATGGGGAGGCAAGGAAGTAGCTCGTGTTTTGTTAAACACCTCCTTAATGTCAAGGTAACACTCTGGCACTTTGGATAAGTCAGAAAAGTCAGAATGTTTAGAAGAAGTGACACTGTCTGTGTCTGTTTAAAGTTCCCAGATCTGTGCGGTCCACTCAAAACTGTATGAGAGGCTAAACATGAACGAGAGCACTCACTTCCCCACCCCTTAACCTTTCCTGTAAGCCAGTCCATGTGGGTTATGTTTAACAAGCCAAGGGTAACCCAAAATGAAAGGCTGTTGAGCTGAGTTAAATAAATGAAAGCTAATATGCTCACGGTGCTCCTGATCTATGACAATTTCTATGGGTTCCGTGCGATGAGTAACTGTACATAAAAGGCGGCCATCCAACGCGCTAGCCTCTAATGGCTGATCTAAAAGGACAATGTTTAAGTTCAACTCTTTCGCCAGCTCCCAGTCTAACAAGCTCTCATCAGTCTCGGGCCCATTCTGCTGTTGCCCAGGCTCCCGCTCTTCCCGTCAAGTGAGATACTATGAAAGCTACCTTAGTTTGATCTGTGGGAAATTCTGCGGGCTGATGTTTGAAATGGAGATCGCACTGTATCAGGAATGGACGACAGTTTCCAGAATCCCCGGAGAACTTCTCCGGTGAAGCGAGGCGGAGTGAAGACGACGGCATGGGTATTTGAACGGGGATATCAGCAAACCCGACCTCCGCTGGACCGGAAAACTCTGCCGCAGGACGTGCCTGGAGGTGCGCGTCTCCGCAATGTGATTTATTTCCGTTGTCACTGTTGACTGGAAGTGGTGCTGACGGGCATTTAAGTCCTGAACCCCCTGATTCATTGTTGTCAGCTGTTCCTCGTGTTGATGCAGGCGTGTTCCTTGCGCCTGCAAAGCCGTCTTTAACACGGTGGAATCGGCTGAGTCCATCTTGTTCGGTCGGTTCGTTCTGACACAAAGGACTCAAAGACTCAGATGCACGATTCTTTCTTGATTTCAAAAAATACCTTTTAATATACAAAAAGGTTTTAGGATCTACTAGGATACTCAATAGTTCACTAGGTTCGACTAGTATGCTCAATGTTTACACGAGGGAGTACAGACATGGACTTGGTATAGAGACAAGACGAACCGACAAAAGACAACAGGAGAACAGGGCTACAAATACACAACAGTTAATGAGGCACACAATCAATCAAGCTGGCAAGTGACACACCACGACAGGAAGTAATGACACCTGAAACGAGAGGACAGAGCCAACATCAAAATAAACTGCAAATCTACCAGAATAAACACAAAGCAATAAGCTCACAGACTCTAACGCTGAAACCTTACAGCGTCACTCTATTTCACACACTTTCCTGAGTTCATCAGTAAGTCCATTGTCTCTGGAATTCCATCAGGCAGAACTAGCTTCCTGGTGTCATCGGGATTCAGAAGAATTTGTAACTTGGCTGGCGTTTCCACGGTCATGTCAGGCAACCCAAAAGGAACTAGAAAAAACAAGAACATAAACAATGATATTAGTAATAGTGCAATGATACACTGACAACTGAATGTCTCATAATAGTGACATGCCTAGAATGACAGAGCAAATTATTGCCACCAGTAGCTCTCAATAAACATACAGATGTGAGGATTTACTTTACATGCAACAATATTAATGAAGTGCAGTCTTGTATTTTTTATTTACTTGGACAATACATACTTTTTCTCATTTAATTTTAACATTTTAAATTACCTTACTTAACATTTGGGTACCTAACTAGATATATTATCACTTGAGGTTAGAGTAGAGTAACGCAGCGTCCACACGGCAGCGTGCGTTGATGCTAAATTCAATCACATCGATCTCCCGCCCCGGACACACAAGCACGAGGTTTAATTGGCTAGAGCTTGTACTGGCATATCATTTGATTGGCTGACGCTTCCATTGAAGCTTGAAAAGTTTAACTTTTCTCAACTTTTGAAGCGAGCAACGGAGGCAAAGTGAAGCGACGGAAGCACAATGCAGTTCGGCAAAGCGTGACGTCAAAGTGAATGGGAAGCTGCGTTGAAGCTTCAACCAGGGTTCAAGTTATAAACTGAGCTCTATGGGGTCTTTACACAACAACAACACGCACACACACACACACAAACTTAAACATGAAAAGGTTCAACTACGCACACACATCAGGCTTGTTTGAGACAAGCGAGACCTGCGCAGATGCGATCAACGTCTTGCTAGTGTGTTAGATGGTTAGTAATTTTTTCCGAGTGCTCTGGAGGCTTGCCTACATGAGCCGTTGAAATCTCGCGGGACAAAGACGCCCGCAGCCTTGAGAGCGAGGCGCGGCGCGGCGGCGCCGTTCCTCTCCACGGGCTGCGGAAGCGAAATGCTTGATGGGAAACATCTCGCTGGTATCTCTTGAGCTGAGCGCTCATTGGTGGTTTTTACCCCATGCTGCTGATGAAACTCTCCAATTGGCTCGGCAAAAGTTTGTTGTTGTTTTGTGTCAGTTTTACGTCGCCCCTTCTATTAACATTTTTCATCATTGTTCCACAATGTCTATCATCATGAAATGAATATCTATATATGTTATACTATACTTGCACTGCTTACCGTTTTCATTCTTTATATATCTTAGCATATTCATACACACTGTTCATACTGCTCACAGGCTGATATCTAGTGTATTCATACCCCTCACTATTTATTCATCATTCAATTCATTCTATATTCTATTGTGTACATTACTTTTCACTTTACTGCTTGTTGCACTCCTGGTTAGAAGCTAAACTGCATTTCGTTGTCTCAGTACCTGTAATATGTGCAATAACAATAAAGTTTTGTGTAACTAATATGGTTTCCAAATCTGTTAGTAAACAGCTAGAATTTTTAGCCGTGAATATTGAGGTAACAAAGGGTCAACAGCTCATGGTGGTGGGCTGCTACAGGGCCCCTTCGGCTGTCAAGGACTCTTTATCGTCATTGGCAAAACTGTTATCGCAACTTTCCTACAAGGAAATAGTGCTGCTTGGTGATTTTAATTGGGACTGGTTAACTTCTGTGTCAGAGGATTTTAAAAACCTGTGTACCTCTTTGAATTTTACCCAGATTATAGACAGTCCTACTCGCCCAAATATTAAGTCCCCAAATAAATCCTCCTTAATTGATCTAATTTTAACAAATGTTCCACATAAATACTCATCTGTGGGAGTATTTGCTAATGATGTGAGTGACCACTGTGTTGTAGCCACAATTAGGGACACTAAGGTCCAAAAGTTTAAACCACGTGTCATCACAAAGAGAGACAAAAAACACTTTGTGGAGCAGGGTTTTTTACATGATCTGTTTGATTTTGATTGGGGTAGAATCAATTTGTGTGCTGATGTAGAAGCTGCATGGTCTTATTTTTATCTTGGTTTTATGAAAATTATAGATAGACATGCACCTCTGCGTAAATTTAGAGTGAAGGGACGAAACAATCCCTGGTTTTCTGCTGAGCTGTCCAGTCTCCTTCATGAGAGAAATAATGCTTGGGCTAAGGCTAGGAAATCAGGCTCAGAGGTAGAATGGCTACGTTTTAGGCAGCTAAGAAATAGCTTCACATCCCAAATAAAAAGTGCTAAATCAAAGTACTATTTGTCGGTTACCACAGAAAACCTGAATAATCCTAGGAAATTTTGGAAAGCCATAAAATCGATTTCCACTGGTGATATCCCAAATGAGCTACCTCCGTGCCTTACCACAGCATCTGGCACTATATCAGACAGGGCTACTATGCTAAATTGTTTTAATAAGCATTTTGTGTCTTGTGGCTCTCTGTTTGGCTGTGTGGCTCCTGTGAACACTCCAGTCCTTGACTCTGAACAATGTGGTCTGGAAAACCCTTTCAGTTTTACTCCTTTAACTGTTGGTATTGTTTATGAAGCATTATCCAAGTTAGATCCTAGGAAACCGACTGGCCCGGACAACGTAGAACCTTTCTTTTTAAAGATAGCTGCAGATTTTATTGCTCCACCTCTTACTTCTCTTTTTAACCTCTCCCTCAGCACAAACACAATTCCAAAAGTATGGAAGTCTGCTTATGTCTTGCCTTTACTGAAAGGAGGGGAGGCAACTATTTTAAATAACTATAGGCCAATCTCTAAATTGTCAGTTCTGGCTAAGGTGCTCGAACGCTTAGTGAGTGAACAAGTAAAGGAGTTTTTATGTATAAATGATATCCTGTCTAAACATCAGTCAGGATTCAGAAAGAAACACAGTACCATCACTGCGACAATGAAAGTGGTAAATGACATTACTACTATTTTAGATAATAAGCAGAGTTGTGCAGCTCTGTTTATTGACCTTTCCAAAGCGTTTGACACCGTTGATCATCGCATCTTAAAGCAGAGGCTACTCAGTATAGGCATATCCAGCCATGCAGTGGGGTGGTTTGTGAACTACCTCTCTGAAAGGTCCCAATGTGTTCACTTTGATGGGCTGTCTTCTGAGTGGTTAAACATTTCTAATGGTGTACCACAAGGTTCTGTTTTAGGACCACTTTTATTCTCCATATATATTAACAGTGTAGGTGATGATGTGGATGAAGCTACTTTACATTTTTATGCGGACGATACTGTAATGTATTGTGCAGGTCCCTCCATTAAAGAGGCTGTTGTTAAATTACAAGCTGTTTTTAACACTATTCAGACTCAGCTCTCTGAACTAAAGCTTCTTTTAAATGTTGAGAAAACCAAGGTAATGCTCTTTTCAAAAGCTAAAAAGACTCCAGAGCCTGTTTTAGATATTGTAACTACGCAAGGAACAAAACTTGAAGTTGTTGCCTGTTACAAATACCTGGGTATCTGGCTTGATGATTGTCTCTCTTTTAAACTTCATGTCAATAACCTGCTAAAAAAACTGAGGGTTAGGCTAGGTTTCTTTTTCAGAAACAAGTCCTGTTTCTCGCTTGAGGCCAGGAAAAGGCTAGTCACTGTGACCTTTTTACCTGTGCTGGACTATGGGGATTTGTTGTATATGAATGCACCTGCCAATTACCTGAGCAAATTCGATGCTGCGTATCACAGTGCTCTGAGATTTGTCACAAATTGTAAAGCGCTTACACATCACTGTACACTGTATACCAAGGCAGGTTTACCATCTCTCTCTGTACGGAGGCTCAGTCACTGGTACACTTTTATCTATAAAGCTTTGTTGGGTAAACTCCCGTATTATATCTGCTCGCTGATAACACAGAGAGTTGCAAGCAGCTATTGTCTGAGGTCACATGATGTGGTCTTGTTAGATGTGCCAAGAGCAAGGACTGTCTCAGGTAAGACAGCTTTTATGTGCGCAGCTCCACTTGCTTGGAACAATCTTCAGCAAGAATTGAAACTGAGCAATCTCATTCCTCTGCATGTTTTTAAAGCTAGGGTAAATGAAATGCTTGCCGATACAATGGGCACTTGTAAATGTCTATAACTATGTATCCTGTAAATATAATGTATAATGTCCTTTATTGTTTTATGTTTCATGTGGAACCTATATGCTGCAGGTCTCCCTTGAAAAAGAGATCTATGATCTCAATGGGACCAATCTGGTTAAATAAAGGTTTGAAATGAAATGAAATGAAATGAAATGAATCTAATCTTGAGCAGGAACAAATGTATTTACTTAGTACATATCTGACATTAACGATTAAACACATGTGTGCATTCTTTATAAATGCAAACCGAGTCAAGCCGACTCCGGAGGTGGCGGTATGCACCTTAAAGTTGTTCGCAATCCGCCAAAAAACCGAGAGAAGCAGAAGAAGACGAAGCCGACTCCGAGCTGTCCGACTTCAGGCGAGCTTTTTGAGACCTCCCCCGGCTCGATCGGCTATTCTCGTCTACTTTCGAGGCGAGCCGCAACGCGTCTCAAACAAGCCTATTATCTTGGCTCGCGCAGCACGCTCACAGGCATAGATTGCGCAACCTTGGAAGTGCAGTGCAGGCATATTGTCATTCAAGAGATGCGTAGTTCTTTTGGAAAACATGTTTTGAGTTTAGCCTATTCACCTCGTTAGCATACATAATACTCATTACATTGACACATGCATTATTTTTGATAAAAATAATGGTTGTTGGTAATGTATTAGCGACCCACATAGATGTATGATTTCACTGCGTCTGTTGGCTCCCACATAACTCGAACCCTGGCTTCAACGCACGCTGCCGTGACGGGCCGTAAGTCTCCATTTTGTGTTTTTCAATCCTTTTTAAAACGTACATGAAAACTACTTGCAGTTCATTTTGGAACTTACCAAATCAGCATACATTGTGACCTTCAGTGGAAACAGCAAACCTGTAAACACAAAGGAAATAAATAAATAAACAAGGTGTATTTAAACAATCTTAACCCAGCATAAATCACACAAAGCATGGTCAACAAGACAGGCAGCGTGTTACCAGGAGATTCGGGTTGTTTCCCCCTCCCCACTGTTTAGAGTCCCCTCCGGAGCGGCGTGGTCCGAGTGCGGGTTGCTGCGGAGCAGAGATACACCATCAGCCACATAACTATAGCGGTCCCGGAGCTTTAATAACGGCTCTCCAAAAGTATAAACATCTCTAACGCTGGCTGGGGTCTGGCTGTTAGTGTGTTTAATATGCTGCGGTGTTTTTTATGAGCGGAGCACGCATTGAAAATGACCTGGTTTAACAGCTTAAAAACTAGTTAGCACGTAGCTAAACTTGCATAGCCCCATATAAAATACCTTATGTGAAACCAATATAACATTTTCAACTATTTAAACTTTTCACTAGTCAAACCGACACAACAAAAAATCACCACTTGCATGATAAATGTATGAAAATTATCTGGTTAAGCCATCCTTAAAAAATTGTTACACGTGGTTAAACGTTGCTAGCTAAGACATAGCCAAATTCAAAGATAGATGGTAAATTAGTTGTTTATCTTGACACAACACTAAATGGATAAACATTTAAACATAGTTTAAAACTAAAAAAGCAACCATTTCAAATCCTTACCTTATTTAAAAGTGTTTTTGGGTCAGACACTCTCAGACAGTGGGTAGCGGTGTAATGGCGGCTGCAACAAATCTTGAAGTCACCTTGCTTTGTACGTCACGTGGTCATGTGACATGCTTTGAAGTGAAAATAACGATTTAGGTTGAATATTATTTTTAAGTTATTTCAGGGGGTGTGTGTTTTGCTTCTGGGCAAACGGAAAAAATCCTGTCAAAAGCCGCCTGTGTTAATGGACCTGCTTCCTCCTCAGTCATTAGACATGTAGCTTCTTCCTCCATTCCATCAAGTATCCCTCTCAGACAGTAGGAATGCTCTTCTACATTCTGTGCTTCAAATGAAAGGGGCCTTTTTCTCTTTCGTAAAGGAAAATGACAGCTGCAGATGCGGGAACAGGCATTGGGCTTCCTGTCAGCTCGTCTGTTGGGAAGATATAAAATATTAGTTTCATGGAAGTCACACCGTCACATATAAGAGGATTAAGACATACAGTACATAGGCTAAAACAAAACATCTAAAGATATAAACTTGCACTTTGATAAGTCTCGTGAACATTTTCACTATTTTGACATTTTTATAGATCAAAATTGAACTAAAGAAATAAATGGTAGATTAATCCATATTGAAAATAGGTGTCAGCTGCTACACTAATTATAATAGTTATATTTCTTAATTAAGATTAAGATATTACCGTATTGATGCCAATTTGGGAAATGTTTGTGTTGCAGCAGCATAACAAGAAAAACAAAATATAAGTTATTATATATACAAAAGTATGTGAGGGATGGAATATTAAATAGAATATAAATGTAAAATGTACACGTGATTTTACGTCAGAGAGTTCTCTGCCAGCCAGAGGTGATTTGTTATTAGTTCAATATGTCAAACTGATTTCCCCGACTACAATCTTTAGTTACATGGTGAAACGTTATGCTGCTTGTACTAATTAGACTTATCATATAAGCCACACAGGTTTTAATAGGATGTATTCATTATCTTTACTTATGTTGCGGTCTTTTCAGCTGCCGAGTGGTTCAGGTCCTATCTGTCCAAGAGATCTTTCTCTGTTACGCTTGGTAACTTTACATCCTCTTCTGCCCCCTTATCCTGTGGAGTTCCCCAAGGTTCTATTTTGGGGCCTATTTTATTTTCCTTATACCTTCTCCCCCTTGGACTGATTTTTAGAAAATATGGCGTCTCCTACCACCTTTATGCGGACGACTCCCAATTATATCTACCCCTAAGAAAAAACACTAGCTCTCTGACATAATATGTCATAATATATGACATAAAGGCCTGGATGGCGCTAAACTGTTTAAATATAAATGAGAGCAAAACGGAGGTAATTGTGTTTGGACCAAATGGTGATGTCCCTTCCATTGACCTGGGTTCCCTGCAACAGTATGCAAAACCCATGGTCACAAATCTGGGTGTCAAAATCGACAGTGCTTTTAAATTAGATAAACAGATAAACTCTGTGGTTAAATCCAGTTTTTATCACTTGAGGCTCCTGTCCAAAATCAAACCGGTTTTATCCTTTTTAAACTTTGAGCGTGTAATTCATGCCTTTGTTTCAACTCGTTTAGATTATTGTAATGCACTTTATGCCGGCCTAAATAAGACTTCGCTGGCCCGCCTGCAGCTTGTACAAAACGCTGCGGCGCGGCTGCTCACAGGAACCCGCAAGTTTGACCACATCACACCAGTTCTGGCTTCGCTCCACTGGCTTCCTGTCCATTTTAGAGTCCATTTTAAGATTTTATTGTTTGTTTTTAAATCTCTTAATGGGCTGGCCCCAGAGTACATCTCCGACCTCTTACAGGTGTACACCCCCTCAAGGGCTTTGCTGTCGGCTGATCAGCTGCTGCTGATAGTCCCAAAAACAAAGAAAAAGACCAGGGGAGACCAAGCGTTCTCATCGGTAGCCCCCAGGCTCTGGAACGACCTGCCCCCTCATGTTAAATTGTCGCCCACTCTTGAAGCTTTTAAGTCCCGCCTAAAAACCCACCTCTTTTCCCTCGCTTACCAGTCAGTCTGAGCTATGTCATACCTATTTGTATGCTTTCACTGTCTGTCCATAGCCTTTATGTGCCTTGTATTTATTCTTATGTGTGCTTTTTTTTATCTATTCGTGTAATATTATATTTTATTATAATGTTATGTTCATTGTGAAGCACTTTGGCAAACCCTCTGTTTTTAAACTGTGCTATATAAATAAAGTGGATTGGATTTTCAGCCTCTCTGAAGAACCAGCACCTTACCGTGGTAGAGAGGTTTGTGTGCCCTGATGAACCTGGGGGCTGTGTTGTCTGGAACCTTGTGTTCCTGGTAGGGTCTCCCATGGCAAATTGGTCTCAGGCAAGGGGCCAGACTAAGATTGGTTCAAAAGACCTCATGAAAGACGACACAGGAAGTGAGGATACCCGGCCCGGAGGAAGCCCGGGGTCCCCTTCTGGAGCCAGGCCCAGAAGGAGGACTCGTCGGCGAGCGTCTGTTGGCCGGGCTTGCCACGGAGCCCGGCCGGGCCCAGCCCGAAAAGGCAACGTGGGCAACACCTCCGCTTCTCCGTCCCGCGGGCCCACCACCTACGGGAAACATCGATGGGGTCGGGTGCGCTGCCAGAAGGGTGGCAGTGAAAGCGGAGGGTCTCGACGGACCAGACCCGGGCGGCAGAAGCTGGCTTTGGGGACGTGGAACGTCACCTCTCTGGGGGGGAAGGAGCCGGAGCTTGTGCGGGAGGTGGAGCGGTACCAGTTGGATCTGGTTGGGCTCACCTCTACGCACAGCGTCGGCTCTGGAACCTTACTTCTGGATAGGGGTTGGACTCTATTCTTCTCCGGAGTTGCTCAAGGTGTGAGGCGCCGGGCGGGTGTGGGGATACTCACAAGTCCCCGGTTAGGTGCTTCGTTGTTGGAGTTTACCCCAGTGGACGAGAGGGTCGCCTCCCTACGCCTGCGGGTTATGGGGGGGAAAACTCTGACTGTTGTGTGTGCTTATGCACCCAACAGCAGTTCAGAGTATTCGGCCTTCTTGGAGACCCTGGAAAGAGTCCTGTATGGGGCTCCTGAAGGGGACTCCTTAGTCTTGCTGGGAGACTTCAACGCACATGTGGGCAATGATGGAGACACTTGGAGGGGCGTGATTGGGAGGAACGGCCCCCCTGATCTGAACCGGAGTGGTGGTTTGTTACTGGACTTCTGTGCTAGTCATGGATTGGCCATAACAAACACCATGTTCGAACATAAGGATGCTCATAAGTGTACGTGGTACCAGAGCACCCTAGGCAGAAGGTCCATGATCGATTTCGTTATCGTATCATCGGACCTGAGGCCGTATGTTTTGGACACTCGGGTAAAGAGAGGGGCGGAGTTGTCAACTGATCACCATCTGGTGGTGAGTTGGGTCGAGTGGCGGGGGAAGCCTCTGGATAGACCTGGTAAGCCTTCAACTCACACCTCCGGCGGAGCTTTTCGGGCATTCCTGTGGAGGTTGGGGACATTGAACCAGAGTGGTCGGTGTTCAAAGCCTCTATTGCCGAAGCCGCGGTGGGGAGCTGTGGTCTCAAGGTCCTAGGTGCCTCAAGGGGCGGTAACCCTCGAACCTCCTGGTGGACACCGGTGGTCAGGGAAGCCGTCCGACTGAAGAAGGAGGCCTTCAGGGATTTGTTAACCCGGGGGACTCCCGAGGCAGTTGCAAGGTACGAAGGGCAGCAGCCTCATCCGTGGCCGAGGCAAAGCAGCGGGTGTGGGAGAAGTTTGGAGAAGACATGGAGAAGGACTTTCGGGCGGCACCAAAGTTGTTCTGGAAAACTGTCCGACACCTCAGAAGGGGGAAGCAGGGAACCATCCAAGCTGTGTACAGTAAGGATGGGACGTTGTTGACCTCAACTGATGGAGTGTTGGGGCGTTGGAAGGAACACTTTGAGGAACTCCTGAACCCGACAACTCCGCCCTCTATGTTAGAGGCAGAGCTGGAGTATGACGGGGGATCAACACCAATCTCCCGGTGGGAGGTCACTGAGGTCGTTAAACAACTCCACAGTGGCAAAGCCCCGGGGGTGGATGAGATCGGCCCGGAAATGCTGAAGGCTCTGGGTGTTGAGGGACTGTCATGGTTGACACGTCTCATCAACGTTGCGTGGAAGTCGGAAACAGTACCGAAGGAGTGGCAGACCGGGGTGGTGGTCCCCCTTTTCAAAAAGGGGGATCAGAGGGTGTGTGCCAATTACAGAGGCATCACACTACTCAGCCTCCCCGGGAAAGTTTACTCCAAGGTACTTGAAAGGAGGGTCAGGCCGATTGTCGAACCTCAGATTGAGGAGGAACAATGCGGATTCCGTCCTGGTCGTGGAACGACGGATCAGCTTTTTACTCTCGCAAGGATCCTGGAGGGGGCCTGGGAGTACGCTTATCCGGTCTACATGTGTTTTGTAGACTTGGAGAAGGCGTATGACCGGGTTTCCAGGGAGTTACTGTGGGAGGTGCTGCGGGAGTATGGGGTGAGGGGGTCTCTACTCAGGGCCATCCAATCTCTGTACTCCCAAAGCGAGAGCTGTGTCCGGGTCCTCGGCAGTAAGTCGGACCCATTTCCGGTGAGGGTTGGCCTCCGCCAGGGCTGCGCTTTGTCACCAATCCTGTTTGTAATATACATGGATCGGATTTCGAGGCGTAGTCGTGGGGGGGGGGGTCTGCAGTTCGGTGGACTAAGGATTGCACCACTGCTTTTTGCAGATGATGTGGTTCTGATGGCTTCATCGGTCTGCGACCTTCAGCACTCACTGGATCGGTTCGCAACCGAGTGTGAAGCGGCTGGGATGAGGATCAGCACCTCCAAATCTGAGGCCATGGTTCTCAGCAGGAAACCGATGGACTGTTCACTCCAAGTAGGGAATGAGTCCTTACCCCAAGTGAAGGAGTTTAAGTATCTCGGGGTCTTGTTCTCGAGTGAGGGAACAATGGAGCGTGAGATGGGCCGGAGAATCGGAGCAGCGGGAGCGGTACTGCAGTCGCTTTACCGCACCGTTGTGACGAAAAGGGAGCTGAGCCAGAAGGCAAAGCTCTCTGTCTACCGGGCCATTTTCGTTCCTACCCTCACCTATGGTCATGAAGGATGGGTCATGACCGAAAGAACGAGATCGCGGATACAAGCGGCCGAGATGGGTTTCCTCCGCCGGGTGGCTGGTGTCTCCCTTAGAGATAAGGTGAGAAGTTCGGTCATCAGGGAGGGACTCGGAGTTGAGCCGCTCCTCCTTCGCGTCGAAAGAAGCCAGTTGAGGTGGTTCGGGCACCTAGTTAGGATGCCACCTGGGCGCCTCCCTAGGGAGGTGTTCCAGGCACGTCCAGCTGGGAAGAGACCAAGGGGTAGACCTAGGACCAGGTGGAGGGATTATATCTCTTCGCTGGCCTGGGAGCGCCTTGGGATCCCCCAGTCAGAGCTGGTTGATGTCGCCAGGGAAAAGAAAGTTTGGGGCTCTCTGCTGGAACTGCTACCCCCGCGACCCGACCACGGATAAGCGGGAGAAGATGGATGGATGGATGGATGGATTTTCAGCAGTGCCATCTTTAAAACGGCGATACAGTCACTACCCATCATTTACATTTCACCGTGACATGGACCAAAATGTAACGTCAGCTTACCTCATAACACGAATCCAGACTCTCCTTTGGAAAACATTGGCCGGGAAATGATAGAACGAGCATGTTTCATGCGAAGACCTGTGGCTGCAACCCGGAGCAAAGCAACAAACCATTGCGTAACTAACTAGTAGCGCTAACGTTAGATAACGAAACAAACTGCCGAGTAAAATTGGAAAACACTGGAAATAAATTATTCTATAATTTGTAAAACTACGGTGTTAAAAACGACAATTTCAAAAATACAGATTCTAATGGTCAGATATAGATATACAGATACTACAGATACTAGTGATGGGAATTCCGGCTCTTCTTGGTGAGCCGGATCATTTGGCTCTTTCGGCTCCCAAACGGCTCTTCAGTTTACCACATATTATACCTTTTATAATTAAATCAAATGTAGCCCTGTCTTGACTAATGTATGATTTTTATGTGTACACGTATATCACTTAAATTATACAATACATCCTTTGCACTGAAGTATTAAAAAGTTAAAATTACATGTTTAATATAAATGATTTGCTGTGGCCAAATGTTTTCATAGACCATTGTAACTCTCTGATACAACCCAATGAATGCACTGACTTGCTTGTAGAACCACGCTACACAAAGCAGATAGCAACACCTATAAAAACTTAAGCATAGACATTTTAAAAAAGGGGCTACTGTATCGACATTTTAAAATTATATTTAACCTATTAAGCCCCAAGGTCCCCCTTTTCACAACACTGTGTCTCAGGGGATCTTAATATTTAAGAACCTATTAATGTGTTATACCAGATTAACGGGAATAATCTCAGCTAATTGACGATACAAACTATTTTTACCAAAACAAAACACAAGTCTCATAAGAAGCATCTAAATGACCCCTGAGCGAAAAATGCTAATGCACAGAAATCAAGATAAAGATACCCTTATTACTTATCGTAGCTGCACATTCAAGATATCCGATTAAAGCTGAGGTTCCACAGATTATTTAGGTATATATATCACCACTGAGTGATCCGAACTCGCGACAGGGGAAGCAAACAGACATCACAACACGTACCTTTACGTAGTTTTTACGGGAGATCGTCTCACCGTCGCTGTCAATCTGATCAAAAGACTTGTTCAATGGCATTAAAACGAGAAAAAACGTGGCTGAATCGGTTAATCCATAGGTTGATAATGTTTCTGTGGAATTTTTTTTTATTTATAATCCATAATCCCATTTTTATGTAAAAATCGGGGAGTAACAATTAGCTGCTATTGGTAGCCACCAGAGATATTGCTGCTTCCGGTCTTGGCTATGCGGCAGTCTTACACACACACATTACCAAATAAGGAGTATGTGGGAGTTCCCCTCAATTTCATTGGCTCTGACGGTTAGAAAGAGATGTCAATCAGCAAAATCGAGCAAGGGGGGCCAGAGATAGGTCAAATCCACCCAAATGACCCCAGAATCAATCAATCAATGTTTATTGATATAGCCCAATATCACAAATGTTACATTTGTCTCAGTGGACTTCACAGTTTGTACAGAATATCAGTATGACAATACGACACCCTCTGTCCTTAGACCCTCACATCGCACAAGGAAAAACTTCCGGAGAAAACCCACAGTTTAAAGGGGAAAATGGGAGAAACCTCAGGGAGAGCAACAGAGGAGGGATCCCTCTCCCAGGACGGACAGACGTGCAATAGATGCCGTGTGTAAATTGAAAAGATAATACATTTGCAACATAGGTAGTCCAAATGTTTACATTGTGTATACGTTTCCTCCCCTACATGCAGACATGCTATCGAGTTAAGTATTAGTGGAATCTCTTCGTTAAATTTGGCTATAGCACTAACAGATAGGTTTCTGCTGCAGGAGCTTTTGACTAATGCTTTGTAGTCTAGTAACAGTACTTCAAAAGTTACTAAGAAATGGTCGGATAAAGCAGGAGTATGCGGTTCGACTAATAGTTGCTCAATTTCAATACCATAAATCAGAACAAGGTCGAGAGTGTGATTATAGCAGTGGGTTGGTTTATTTACACTCTGACAGAAACCAACAGAATCTAATATAGAGTTAAATGCAACAGTAAGGCTATTTTATCATCGTCAACATGAATATTAAAGTCACCTACGATAATTACTTTATCTGTTTTAAGTACCAAAGTTGATAAAAACTCAGAGAATTCTGATAAGAATTCTGAATAAGGACCTGGTGAAGTGTTTTTTTTGGTGCTAAATCTCTCTAAAAAGGTCAAATGTCACTTGTTTTGCATACATCTTGATACAGGGTACTTATTATATGTTGTAGTTTGGATTCCTAAAGCTTTTAGTCTACCATCCCATCATTCAAGGGTGGTTTTCACTATAAGTAATTTTTTTTTTTTTTGGACGGACACAATAATTTACATTTTTTTACTGTGTTCAATCTGAATTTACTTTAAAATAAAAAGATCTATAATGATTCTGACACTTCTACATCCAACTCACAGGTGTAACCTTGCTTTGAGAAAAAAGATTATTAATTTAACCCTTTTCGAAGGGAAGATATGGTCATTTGTTCTGGGAATGTCATTTTCGAGCCTGAGACCTGAAAAACAGGCTCAGGGCTTAAAAAGTTAAAGAAAAGGCCCTGACAAAACAGCAGGGCTCTATTTCAGTAACTATTAACTATAGAAAAAAAGACAGCAACAGCTGACATCAAATCTTTGCTGAGCCTAAGGATAATCATAAATAAATAACATAGTGAAAATAAATATATTGCAATGCTCAAAACAGCAGCATCCAACCGTCTCTAATCCTTGGATATTACATGTCACTGCATGCATGCACGCACGGAGCAGCTGTAGCACGGAGATCATCATCATTCTGTCTTGTATTACTTAACAAAACAAAAACAAAAAACGGCTCGTTCGAGCCGGCTCCCGTCGTTCATTTAAAAGAGCCGGCCCGACACATCACTAACAGATACTAAAGATAGTCAGGTACTTGCTTTCAAGCAGAACACGGGGGGGAAACAAGCTTAGCGGGAGTGTTTACGTGTAATGACGTACAACAGCCTCAACAATTTCTGTAGTCCTATTCAGCCACTCTGTAACAACCATCGTTTTTCAGACACGTAAACTCTTCAAAAATCACCAGTGGGGTCACTGCTGATGTATTTAATGTCGTAGAATAAAACGTGATTTATCTTTTCAATTTGTGTCAACCACCTTATTTTCCAAAACCCTATGGAGAAAATGCATTGCTTTTGTGACGAAGGAACCGGAAGCGGTAAAAATGCTAATTTACTTCCGGGTTTTAGGACTGCGGTACTCTTTATGAACTGGATACAGCGTTGGAGGCGGGGTCTCGTTATTTCCTATGAGAGCTGCTCCATTGGCGCATGAGGACAAAATGGCCCAACCGTCATGCCTGTAAGAGCAGAAGAACCCGTATGTGAAATAGAGCATGCGTCCCTTAACCAGTTAAGCCCCATGCCCCCGATACCGGGAGCAAAACGCAACATCTTGCTAGAAACAGCGTCTGAGGGCTTCTTAACATTTAACAAACTATGAATGTGTCATACCCACTTAACGGGAAGAAACTCAGTTATCAGTCAATATTAACAATTTTTAGCTAAACGAAACACAAGGGTAATATCAAGCCTCTGAATTAGCCCGGAGCGAAAAAAATGCTAATGCACTTAGCACAGAACTCACGGTAGAAATACTTTATTACTTATCGGATCTGCACAAACAAGATATCAGATTAAAGCTGAGATTCCACAGCTGCAGTCACGCCGCCCGGCATGGCGTTCCGTGGCAGCTGCGCTGGGTTAGAGAAGCTGACTCGCCAACACGCCATCAAGCTCTCTCCACCTGTCGGTGTGTCGGTGGAGGAGTGTGGTCTGGCTGTGGTGGGATATGGCAGAGGTAAATCTGCGGAGCCGCTACCGGTTGCCTTGTCCACGGCCGGGCCGCCGGTGCTGGAGTCTGTTCTGGAGGATGAGGATTTGTTAAGGTTAGCTGTTAAAAGGAACAACAAACAAGTGAGCAAAGGAAGTGTGGCTCAGAAAGGGAAGGTGTCAACCAGAGGGAGTCTCAGAGGACTCAGAGGACAGTGACAGCGAGTCATTCTTTGACATCGTTGAGGTAACAAAGGGAGAGGAGTACTCTTTCCAGAGGATCAGATCCTTTCTGGCGGAAACTAAGGGGTGGAGGGGGGTGAAATTAGATGACTTTTTTGCTGATGTGCAGATCTTTCACAATACTGCCAGGGTTCTCATGCGGCGCAAGCCTTAGGGGAACCTTTCTTCAGCGGCCCAGAGAAGGCTCGGTTAAAGAAGATACTTCAGAGGATTCGAGGGGAAACTGCAAAGAATGATGAATAAGTACATCTTGTTTTGTTTTTGTTTTTTTCCTTCAGCCAGGTTTTTGATTGGCTTGACTAGGATGCAACTATAATTTCATTATGAGTGACATAAAGCTGGGCTCTTTAAACATTAACGGTGCTCGAGGGGATGCTAAGAGAGCATCTTTATTTACTTTATTAGGAAACAAGAGTTTAAATGTAACGTTTCTCCAGGAAACTCACAGCACTGCTGAGAACGAGAGTGACTGGAGGAGGGAATGGGGGGGGAGGGCTTCTTCAGCCATAAGCGCAGCAATAGTGGAGGGGTTGCCATTCTCTTTGCGAGGGGCTTTACACCCTTCTCCTGTGCGGTCGATGAGGTCATCCCAGGACACTTGCTCAAAATAAATGCTGAATTTGAAAAAGTTAAAATATGTTTTATAAATATTTATGCTCCCAGTGTGGGCGCAGAGAGGCTTTTGTTTTTGAGAAACTGAAACACACTCTTAGCACCTGTGATAGTGAGGAGTATCTGTTCCTGGGGGGTGACTTCAACTGCACAGAGAACACTGTGCTGGATAGGAACCACCAGGAACCGCATGCTGCCTCGAAGAGTGCCTTAATAAGATTAACAGAAAGCTTTGAGCTGTGTGATGTTTGGAGGCAGCGGCAGTACACGTGGGTGCACTCTAGGGATAACCTGTTGTCTCTGGCTAGGCTGGATCGTGTCTATGTTTTTAACCATCACATGAATGTGAGCAGAAGCTGCTCCATCAGTCCAGTGGGAATCTCTGACCATTCCCTCGTACAAGTCTCAGTTTTTATTAATCATGTTAAGTGTAATAGTGCGTATTGGCACTTTAATGCTTCTCTGTTGGCCGACAACCATTTTAAAAATGTTTTTAAATTATTTTGGGAAACTACCGTTTATTTAAGAGTGAGTACAATTCTCTTCAGCAGTGGTGGGATGTAGGTAAAGTGAAGATCAAGCAGCTTTGCCTGCAGTACACTTTCAATGTCACAAAGGACATGGCTAGATCTCTGAGAGCTCTGGAGAGAGAAGTGGTGGAGCTGCAGGGATTGGCAGACTCCACAGGAGAGCGAGAACATGTTGAAGGTTTCAAAAGTAAAAGCTCAGCTCTGTCTGACCTGCTGGGGTTTTCTGCTCAGGGTGCTCTGGTCAGATCCCGGTTTCAGAACATCGTGAAAATGGATGCTCCCTCTCACTTGTTCTTTGGTCTCGAGCGTAAGAATGGTCAGAGGAGGCTGATGCACTCCCTGCGATCCAATGCTGGGCAGCTGCTTCAGGAGTCCGCCGACATTCGTCAGTGTGCTGTGGAGTTCTACAAAGAGCTCTACAGAACAGAGTTCCAGGCCGAGCCAGAGGTGGCGCAGTCGTTCTATGAGGGCCTTCCTAACGTCCCTGAGGAGGACCATGCTGAGCTGGAGGCGGAGCTCTCTGCCCAGGAGCTGCAGGAGGCCCTGCAGAGCATGCAGAGTGGGAAGGCTCCTGGCATAGACGGCCTGCCTGCAGACTTCAAAAAGGCTCTCTGGCCAGTTATAGGAGACGACCTGCTGAGTGTGCTCAGAGACAGTCTAAATCAGTGGTTCCCAAACGGTGTGCCGCGGCACACTGGTGTGCCGTGAGGCAAGTCCGGGTGTGCCGTGGGATTTTGTGACAACCATACGTTATTATTGCAATATACAACTACACAAAAATAATGATTTTTTAATTTACTATATCAGTACTCTGTAGGTTTATATGTACGTAATCTGCGCGATTTGCACGTCCACATCTCCACGTGCAGCGCTGCATAAACATGGCTGAGTCAGCGATAACTCTCGAGGGGTGGAGGTATGCCCATTATTTTGAGTTCATCCGAAGAATAGACAGGAATGTGACGGTGAGGTGCAAACTGTGTCCAGGCCAGCAGCTGTTATCCACTGCTGTAAACACCACGTCAAACCTCAACACACACCTGCAAAGAACACATGCCAAGGTGGAGCTACCGCACACGCTATTTGTTGTTTGTTTATATCACAGTCTGTTCTTGTTCTCTGTCTTCCGGTTGTTGCCTGTTTTGAATGATGAATACACACTACCGCCGCCTGCTGGTAAGGAGAGTTATTGCGCACTCACGCATGTGCAGTTCGTACGTGCTCGGCTGAAGTCTTTGCGGTGTCTGGTTCCAGTGCAACACATGGCCAACACGCAGGAGAACACGCCGACGCAACAGAGTGAGCAGAGATAGACTGCGCAAAATATACAGATAGCAGGAGACAGAGAACAGCCATGGTCAGATAGGAAAACATTCAGGATCTGGATCAGTCTTATGCGACAATGGAAACTGAACTAAAGAGAACATTTGAAACTTTAGCAGTCTGCGTGATCTGCCTGCAGGGAGGGGCGGGGCGGGCCGGCCCTGCGAGTAAAGTAACGAGTTACTTTATGTAGAGAGTAACGAAGTAGTGTAATATATTACTTTTTTTTAAAAAGTAATATGTAATATATTACTTTTTTTTAGTAACGACCCCATCTCTGCTGAAATGTTACATTTATAATTTGTAGTTCAGGACCATGGACAATGCAGCTTCCTTGCATTGACAGTTCTCTGTGCTGAATTTCCTTTGTCATCATTTTTAATGTTGTGACCTGTCTGGTTTAAATGAGTGTGTTGCTGCTTTGATGAAGCCTAATTTGATAACGTTTCAAATTAATTTCTGAAATATTTCGTTAATAAATATTTCATGAGTAATATAGTTGTCTTTGTCACATTTTATTTGGCATTAGTACATAATTATGCACATTTACAGATATTTTACATGATATGAGTGATAACACGTGTTATAAGGGCTATTTTGCACAATAGGTGTGCCTTGAGATTTTTACTTGTCCTTTGGTGTGCCTTGGGCACAACAAGTTTGGGAACCACTGGCCTAAGTAACGGGAGGTTGCCTCTGAGTTGCAGGAGAGCTGTGCTCACTCTCCTCCCTAAGAAAGGAGACCTGCAGGAGATTGGTGGCGGTGGTGGCGAAGTCGATAGGGACTACCCCTGCGAGACGGAGTTCATGACTTTATGAGCTGTTCATGAGCACTCATGAAACATTCATGAACAACTCATTATATGTTCACTTGTCATGTTCATGAACCAAAATTCTTAAAATGCTCATGAACCATTTTAAAGAGCAGTTCATGAAATTTTTAAGAACATTGTTCATTCATATAAAGTTCCTGTTTTGCTCATGACAGACTTTTATGAGCAATTTATGAACTTTTCATGATCCAGCCAATCACAACATTATAATTAAAACCCCAAAAAGTTTGCATGAGTATTTCATGAACTTTTCATGACTATGAGCATTTCATGAATTTTGGATGATTGTGGCAAGTTCAGAATATTTTGGAATATTCATGAGCATTTTATGAACTTTTGATGATCAGTGTGATGTTTTTAAAGACCTCTTGAATATTCATCTACTATTTGAACATTTCTTTCTTTTTTAAAACTTTTAATCTTAAAACAAAACAATAGTGAATTTGAAACTGAACATTATCTGTATTTATTTTGGTGACATTCATATCATTTTATGGTTTATCTGTACTGTTTGAGAAGCAGTACGAGTAAGTAGCGCCAAGGTGGAACCTTTGGCAGGTGAGCGGTGACATCTGGGTTATTTTAGGGGGGACACTTCCGCCAGACGATCAACCGGATCCTGTGTATAATTATTGCTGCTCCACTTTTCTGTTTTCTACAGGTCAGTACATAATGAAAATGATCGATGTTAACTTGTGTGAATTATATATGATGTTGGAGATGTTTAGGAGAGTGTTTCAGAAGGTTTTGAGCATGTTTGACATAGTAACAGTATTTTAAAAATACTAAACTGTCGTCAACAATAGATGCGATTTTCGCGGGCTTCAGCCGCACCTGGGTAAATGTGACCTGAGCGAAGGCTCGCAGGCAGGTTAGCTGCTGCGCACGGGTAATATGTTATGTTTACCTGAGTGCAGTCTTGCAGGCACATTGCCTTTTTTTTTGTTTATTAACATTGACAGTGTATTTTTGGTAAAGATAGATATAGAATATAGAATAGAAAGTATTATTTGATAGCGTTATGTGTTTATAGATAACAACCTGTCCTTCACTGCAAACATAGCTGCTACAACCCGCTGCTGCAGATACACGCTTTACAACATCAGGAGGATGCGTCCCCAGCTGACCCAGAAAGCGACGCAGGTTCTGGTCCAGGCTCTCGTCACCTCACGCCTAGACTACTGCAACTCCCTCCTGGCTGGTCTACCTGCATGTGCCATCCGACCTCTGCAGCTCATCCAGAATGCAGCGGCTCGTCTGGTCTTCAACCTTCCTAAATGCTCCCACACCACGCCACTCCTCCGCTCCCTCCACTGGCTTCCGGTAACTGCTAGAATCCACTTCAAGACACTGGTACTTGCGTACCATGCTGCGAATGGATCTGGCCCTTCCTACATCCAGGACATGGTTAAACCGTACACCCCAGCACGTGCACTCCGCTCTGCATCAGCCAAACGGCTCGCTGCACCCTCGCTGCGAAGGGGACCCTAGTTCCCATCAGCAAAAACACGTGGGTTTGCTATCCTGGCTCCAAAATGGTGGAATGAGCTCCCCATTGACATCAGGACAGCAGAAAGCTTACACACCTTCCGGCGCAGACTGAAAACTCATCTCTTTCGACTCCACTTCGAGCAATAGAACTATTAACAAAGCACTTATGGACTGGCTTACCTAAAGCCAGTTGAGTAGCACTTGAAATGTTTTTGCTCTATGAAACCTGATGTACTTTATGATTCTGTTTTCTTCAAGTTTGTATTTTGTTGGTCGAATGCACTTATTGTTAGTCGCTTTGGATAAAAGTGTCAGCTAAATGCAATGTAATGTAATAATTTATATTGACTATGTTGAATTTCTCCTTGAGATACAGTAATTGACTGTGACAGACAGATAACTTAAATGGAGAAATGTGATGTTTGTAAAGTTCAGCTATTTGAATGTAACTGTGTACTTTGAATTTTGAATAAGAAGCATTCCAGACGATCAACCGGATCCTGTGTATAATTATTGCTGCTGCACTTTTCTGTTTTCTACAGAAATCATTTATTGTTGCTGTGGTACCCAAGCTTTTGGGACCCGTAACAACATTTTTGTGCAGCTGAGTGTCAAGAACTGCTTCAAATAGTGATGGGATTAATTGTAGTGCTCCACCTGTATACATGTATGTTTGTTAATTTGAGTAAAGTTCCATTGTGATTGACATAATTGTTGTTTTCTATGGTTGCCAATTGACCCACAGTCAATGGTTCATGAACAGTTCATGAACAGTTCATAGCCAGCCATTGAATTATATTCAGTGACTGGGTATGAACTGTTCATGAATGGTTCATGAAGTTGTTATGAACAGTTCTTGATATGTTCATGAACAATTCTTGAAATGTTCTTGGTTGAATACTGAATATCCCTACTCACTGAAAACTCCATTTCATGAATTGTTCATGAACCTGCCTAAAACCATATTCCATGAATTGTTCATGAACCATTCCAGCACAGGAGTTTCATGAGTAGTTCATGAACTGCCCTAGTGCCATTTAATGTTCATGTCACTTTCATGAACAGTTCAACAACTTTGTTATGAGATGTTTATGAGCTGTTTATGAGCTGTTCATGAATATGGTTCACTAATATTTCATGAACTTTTCATGACAAGTTCATGAACAGTTCACTATCATCTCACTGGGGCTGGCTTGGCAACTGGAAGGTCACCAGTTCAAGTCCCGGCAAGACCAAGTGCTACCGAGGTGTCCCTGAGCAAGGCACCGTTCCCTACACTGCTCCCCGGGCGCTGTTCAAAATGGCTGCCCACTGCTCCTAACACTAGGATGGGTCAAATGCAGAGAAACAATTTCCCCACGGGGATTAATAAAGTATATCAAATCAAAATCAAATTAAGAACTGGCGTCATGTCTCTACTCTGTACTCTGGACCTTATATACTAATAAAGGACTGGCTTATCTATAGCCAGTTGAGTAGCACTTGAAATACTTGGCTCGATGAAACCTGATGTACAGATGTAGCACTCCAGATCAGACTCAATGGGTGTGTCCCAGTCAAAAACCCAGCGGATGCCAGTGGCTGGGGGTGTTGCCAAATTGCTAGAGGGCGTTGCCCAATTTCCCCATTTGTTCAATTACAGGATTTAACCATGAGATGGCGCTTCATTCACAAAATACACAATGGGTGTTGTAGAAACATCAATATTTTAGATCAAATAAAGTATATAGTGTCACGGTTGAGTGAAGGAAGCAGGACCCAAATGCAGATAACTCTGATAAACCTTTATTTCAAGGATAATGAAACTAATACAGACAAAACAGAACACTCACCGGTGAACTCAGTCACCAACAAAAGACGAACCGACAAAGACAGACAGAAAAACCAGAACTTAAATACACACAAGACTAATCATACAAACAAGACACAGGTGAGGAGGGAGGAGAAAACACAGGGACACCAGGTGAACACAATCGGGTAAATTAGACACACCAGGGAAACTAACGACAGGGAATCACAGACAGATCTAAACAAGACAAAACACAACGTCACCATAGACACCATAGAGACAGATCGTGACAGTACCCCCCCCTCAAGAGACGGATCCCAGACGTCCCAAAAAAAGAACACAAAAGTCCAAAACCTCAAGCAGGGTGGGTGGAGGGGGTCCAGCGGAGGGACGTATCACTGGGCCACCAGTGTGGGTGGAGGGGGTCAGGAGGACGGGACTGAGCTGACCGCCAAGGAGCACCGCAGAGGACCAGGAAGGGATCTCGGGCGGACGGCCCGGGGGCAAGGCAGAGTTCATGGAGGGGCGAAGACCACAGCGGGCAAACTCAGGGGGCCGAGCATGAGAGCGAAGGCAGCGGCAGGAAGAGTCAGGGGGCCGAGCAGGAGGGCGAAGACCGTGGCACTCAGGGGGCCTGGCTCGAAGGCGAAGACCGCGGCTCTCAGAGGGCCGGGCTCGAGGGCGAAGACCAGACAGCTCCGGAGGCCGGGCAGGAAGGCGCTGACGGGACAGCTCCGGAGGCCGGGCAGGAAGGCGCTGACGGGACAGCTCCGGAGGCCGGGCAGGACCCGGTGTCGGCCGGACAGGAACCAGAGCCGGTGGGACAGGCTTCGGCAGGATCCCCCACGGAAGAGGACCAGGGGTTGGCAGGACCCCCGGCGAGACAGGTAACGGCGGGACCTCCAATGGAACAAGACATGGGATTGGCAGGACTCTCAGCGGGTCCTCCAACGGAACAGGACACAGGGTTGGCAGAACCCCCGGCAGAAGAGAAGTCTGCGGGGCCTCCAACGGAACAGGACACAGGGTTGGCAGGACCCCCGGCAGGAGAGCAGTCGGCGGGGCCTCCAAGGGCACACAGGGTTGGCAGGACCCCGGCAGAAGAGTAGTCGGAGGGGCCTCCAACGGGACAGGACAAGGGTGGCAGGACCCCCGGCAGAGAGCGTGGCGGAACCTCCAACGGCACAGGACACAGGGTTGGCAGGACCCCCGGCAGAAGAGTAGTCGGCGGGGCCTCCAACGGGACAGGACACAGGGTTGGCAGGACCCCCGGCAGGAGAGCAGTCGTCGGGACCTCCAACGGCACAGGACATAGGGTTGGCAGGACCCCCAGAAGAAGAGTAGTCGGTGGGACCTCCAACGGCACAGGACATAGGGCTGGCAGGACCCCCGGCAGAAGAGTAGTCGGCGGGGCCTCCAACGGCACAGGACATAGAGTTGGCAGGACCCCCAGCGGAACCTCCCACGGCACACGAGTAGGGACTTGAGTGGAGACTCGAGAGGAAACTTGAGAGATGACTTGAGAGGGATCTTGAACGGAGACTTGAGAGGGGACTCGAGAGGGGACTCGAGAGAGAACTCGAGAGGTGACTCGAGAAGTGTCTTGAATGGGAACTCGAGAGGTGACTTGAATGGGAACTCGAGAGGTGACTCGAGAGGGGACTCGAGAGGGGACTGGAGAAGAGACTCGAGAGGGGACTCGAGAGGGAACTCGGGAGGTGACTCGGGAGGTGACTCGAGAGGGAACTCGGGAGGAGACTCGAGAGGGGACTGGAGAGGAGACTCGAGAGGAGACTCGAGAGGAGACTCGAGAGGAGACTTGAGAGGGAACTCGAGAGGTGACTGGAGAGGGAACTCGGGAGGTGACTTGAGAGGAGACTCGAGAGGAGACTCGAGGGGACTCGAGAGGGGACTTGTGTCGGTCGGTACGCCGACAGGACACAGGGAGCTGGCGTCGGCTGGGGAGCCAGCAGGAGACGAGGTGCTGGAGTCGGCCGGTACGCCGACAAGACTCGGGGAGCTGGCGTCGGCTGGGGAGCCAGCAGGAGACGAGGTGCTGGAGTCGGCCGGTACGCCGACAGGACTCGGGGAACTGGCGTCGGCTGGAGTGCCAGCAGGAGACGAGGTGCTGGAGTCGGCCGGTACGCCGACAAGACTCGGGGAGCTGGCGTCGGCTGGGGAGCCAGCAGGAGACGAGGTGCTGGAGTCGGCCGGTACGCCGACAAGACTCGGGGAGCTGGCGTCGGCTGGGGAGCCAGCCCTGTAGCCGAAACTGGAGTCGGGCCCATGGCTTCTGGGGCCGGTACTGAAGCCGGAACCATGGCTGCTGGGGCCGGAACTGAGGCTGGAACCATGGCTGTGTCGGCCAGTTCTGTTGCCGGAACCATGGCTTCTGGGACCTGTACTGGAGCCCGAACCATGGCTGCTGGGGCTGAAACCAGGGCTGGAACCATGGTTGCTGGGGCCAGGACTGGGGCTGGAACCATGGCTCTTGGGGCTCGGGCTGCTAGCTTGGCCTTGCGACTCCTCTTAGCAGCCGCCTGAATACTCCGTGGACCTCCATAAGCCAGACGAGTTCCAGAATACGACTCCTGGACAGGAGCAGGAACTGGGGCAGAAGCATGGGTTGACTCCAGACGGAACACACCGAGACGTTTGTAGTCAGCAGGCTGGAAATCACACACCCAGAGGAAGTTCAAAATCCAGCCAGGTAAGAATTTCACCAAGTCTGGTTTCTCCATAGCCAACCGGTGCGCCTCTACCAGAGCGGCCTCCTTCTGCCGAACACTGGACGCTCCCTTCCACCAATCATAGCAGCAAGCCAAATAAAAGGAAAAATGTTGTAGTTCCACCTCAAAAGGATCATCTGCTGGGTCCATTTCTGGTCGGTTCGTACTGTCACGGTTGAGTGAAGGAAGCAGGACCCAAATGCAGATAACTCTGATAAACCTTTATTTCAAGGATAATGAAACTAATACAGACAAAACAGAACACTCACCGGTGAACTCAGTCACCAACAAAAGACGAACCGACAAAGACAGACAGAAAAACCAGAACTTAAATACACACAAGACTAATCATACAAACAAGACACAGGTGAGGAGGGAGGAGAAAACACGGGGACACCAGGTGAACACAATCGGGTAAATTAGACACACCAGGGAAACTAACGACAGGGAACCACAGACAGATCTAAACAAGACAAAACACAACGCACCATAGACACCATAGAGACAGATCGTGACATATAGTTTGCTTTATGCAGTATATTTCTTGTAATATTGTACAGTAGATTGAAGTAAATCAACGTATACATTAAGATAAGATAAGATGGACCTTTATTAATCCCGTGGGGAAATTCAGTAGTTCAAACAGCAACAGGGTGAGAGTGAAAAACAGGACAGCACAGATTCACACAGATTAATAAAATAAAAAATAAAATGAGCGATACAAATAATAATAATGAGAAACTATGAAATAAGAAATGAATAAAACTAAAATGTAATTATCATATCATATATTATAATGTATTGTATTATTAAGTTAGGGTGACCAAACGTCCTCTTTTGCCCGGACATGTCCTCTTTTCACGCCCTGTCCGGGTCGTCCGGGGGGGGTTTATAAATTCATGAAAATGTCCGGGTTTCGCGGACCGTTTGCATGTACTTAAATTGACTGGCGCATTGCACAGAATACTACGGTACTCTGTTGCGTGTGTGACGTAATCCCTGAGTCTGAAGCTTTGTGGGCGGCTCTACAACTACGCTGACACACAAACAGAGGAAGGGGACAGAGCGGACCGCAGCTCACATTCACAATGCCAAAGCGCAAATGTACTTTTACAGATGAATTGCAGAAGAAATTCCAAATGTACCGACCCGGTCGGAACAAATGGGAGGCGGAGTGCACCGTGTGCAAAGCTTGCACATACGTGTGTGTGTCCAATAAAGGTGCAGGCGATCTTAAAGCGCACATGGACACAGACAAACATAGGAAAGCTGTGCAAGGTGAGAGTTTGTCGGCAAAGTTGACAGACTTCTTTGTTAGACCAGGCAAAACAGAGGATGCTGTAAATGCAGCGGAGGGTGCGTTTGCATTTCACACTGTGAAACATCACAACAGCTACAGATCTATGGATTGCACAAGTGCCTTGCTAAAAAAAGCATTTCCAGACTCTGACACTGCCAAAAAATTCAGTAGTGCGCGCACTAAAACCGAAGCCATTGTCAATGGTGTTATAGCGCCCCACTCGATTGATGTCGCACATGAAGCACTCAAAGAAATCCAGTACTGTGGTGTTTCTACAGACCGGAGTAACCACGGAGCAGTGAAAATATTCCCAATCATAATCCAGTACTTTGACTGGAAGAGGGGTGGCATGCAAACTAAATTAATCGAGGTTAAAGACACACCAAATGAGACAGCAGAAACCATTGCACAATATCTCATTGAAACATTGGCAAAAAACAATTTGTCTGAAAAATGCATTGCATTTACTGGCGACAATTGCAACACAAACTTTGGAGGAATCCGACGTGATGAAGGGGGAAAGAATGTGTTTGCAAATTTGAAGAGGTTGCTGCAGAAGAACACTCTGATCGGTGTGGGTTGCCCAGCACACATATTGAATAATTGTGTTCATCATGGGGCAGACACAATATATATTGACCTCGAGAATATCATGTTCAAAATCTACCAGTACTTCCACATTTACACTGTGCGCACTGAGAGCCTGAAGGAGTACTGTGATTTTGTTGACATTGAATACAGAAGGATGCTTTCTCACAGCAAGACAAGGTGGCTGTCATTGTTCCCAGGCATTGAGAGGATGATACAGATGTTTCCAGCCTTAAAGGCATTCTTTCTGTCTCAGCAAAAACCACCCATAGTGATCAAGAAGTTTTTTGAAAACGAATTCAGTGAGATCTACCTCTGGCACATGCACTCACTCATGTCTGCGTTCCACACCCACACTCAAGACATGGAAAAGGAGAAGAACTCCATTATGGAGGTAAAGAAAATAATGAACAACATCCGAGTGGAATGATGTGGAGGCCTGCATCAAGTTCTTAGGAGAGAAGGGGGTGGTAATTGATGATGTCAAGTGTTTTGACCAGGTCACCAATCTGAAGAGATTCACAGAAAGGTGCAACCGTGATGAGGAGTTCAGTGGCCTGCAGGTGCACCAGAAGTGGACCAAATATTTTGAGAAGGCCAAAAGCATTGCATGTTACTCAGAACTACTGAAGATTGCACAGTTTGTCTTTGCACTTTCCTCTCACAATGCAAATGTTGAGAGGATTTTCTCACTGATGCAGAGCCAGTGGACCGAGGAGAGGAGCCAGCTGTCTGCTAAGTCACTGAAGGGGATTCTATTTGTGCAATACAATTTGAAAGACATGTCTTGCAAAGACTTTCATGCTTATTTGTTGAGCAACCGAAAACTGCTGGGAAAGATCAGCTCCACAGCTAAATATCGATGGGCAGACAAGGGGGATGAAGAAGAAAAGCAGGATGAAGAAGATTGAAGTATGCAGCTATGCAGAGAGAGAAAGCTATGTAGCTGTGGGAGAGAAACTTTAAACTTTTAATTTTAAATTGGGACCCTAGAAAACTGTTAGCTAGAAGCTAGAAATATGTGAAAAGTTGTCATTTCACTGTGGTTGTTTACAAGGAAGGGGCCTGGAATTGTGTTTACAAACATTTAAAGTAGGCTTATATTTGGTTCATGGTGCCTCAAAATGTGTTTGGTTTGATTTAGGTAATCAAATGTTATATTATGTTCACTAATGGCAATTATGCAAATGTGAAATCCAAAACTGCATAGTGCACTTTTAAAATAATTGGATTAGTATCTTTGTGAGGTTACTGTTTTATTGTTTACATTGACAAGATACAAAGAGATTATTTGTTAAAGCTGGATTTTCTATTTTCTACTATTTCATATATTTTGTTATTTATTTTTGTCCAGTAAGACTTGAAAAGAGAGCTATTATTTTGTTACAGGTTGATGTTTAAGTTATTCTTGTGCATTTGAGATTTGTCAGAGATAGTTCTAGGCATAATAAAGCATGTTGATTGTTGAGTAACCTTGGTTTGGTGTGTCTTTGGTTATAGAGAGATATTATTGTGTTATATACAGTAAAATAATATAAATAATAATTGTATATCCATACAGAGGAGGCATACTTTAAAACAATAAGGCATCTTTGAATACACGTTGAGTATCATCAAGTATCTCGAGGCTGGGGGCAGCATGTCCTCTTTTTTGGAAATCAAAATATGGTCACCCTAATTAAGTAATATCATACATTAACCCCATTATAGCAGATGCCACATTAAATGGATGAACACATGTATGCATCAATAATTACAACAGAGTATTTCTAAATACAAGTTGTAAAAATACTTATATGTATTTAATATTAACCCTTTGGAGTCGACCGTCACGCCGGCGTGATCAGATCACATGACCTGTTCAAGCCGGTGCCGCATAAAAACAACAGTCTGGACAACATTGCCGTGTATTTCTGTCGAAAGTACTGTCTTGAGACTATATACCAGTCTTTGTTTCATGCAAAAAGACCCAGTGAACACGGAGATACGATGATATAAAGTTAATACATTTCAAAAGTATGAAATATGGAAGCACATATTTGAATATCTTCGCCGTATTTGATCATTTTACGAAACGGAAAATACTGGAAACTGTAGATCCTGCTCAACAGGATGTATATGTGTATTTCTGTCGAAAGTACTGGCTTGAAACAACTATATGCCAGTCTTTGTTTCATGCAAAAATACCCAATAAACACGGACATACGATGATATAAAGTTAATACATATATATTTCAGAAGTATGAATAATGGAAGCACATGTTTTAATATCTTTGCCGTATTTTATCATTTTACGAAACGGAAAATACTGGAAACTGTAGATCCTGCTCAACAGGATGTATATGTGTATTTCTGTCGAAAGTACTGGCTTGAAACTATATGCCAGTCTTTGTTTCATGCAAAAATACCCAATAAACACGGACATACGATGATATAAAGTTAATACAGATATATTTCAGAAGTATGAATAATGGAAGCACATATTTTAATATCTTCGCCGAATTTTATCATTTTACGAAACGGAAAATACTGGAAACTGTAGATTCTGCTCAACAGGATGTATTTACCAGGGAGGGGGTGAGGTAATCAGTTACACGGAGTGATACGAAACGAGACGAAAAGAGACGAAGAGGGACGGCGGGAACCGAAGAGAGACGGCGGGAAATGGAGAGAGACGAAGATATACGAAGACAGGCGGCGGGAGACGAAGAGAGACGAAGAGAGACGGCGGGAAATGGAGAGCGACGAAGATATACGAAGACAGGCGGCGGGAGATGAAGAGAGGCTGCGGGAGACTGCGATTGAAGTAAAATGACAGACAAACATTGATAATTTAGATATAGTTAGATAGATTTAGAGTTGTGAAGACTCAACTATGATGAAGAGAACTCTGAACGTGAGTCAAGCTTTAAGCTTGTTTTTTTGACATGGAGGAGGAGGAATCTGTGATGTTGTCCTCTGTGTCGTAGTTGACAGAAACCGCTTTGAAGCGTGGCACAGATAAAGACAGAAAAAACAGATTGTTGTACATAATGTGTATATATATTTGTATTATATTTATAATAACACTTTTGCCTTATCAGAATGAAATCCCATGCTACCTCAATTAAACTTTCACATTATCATAGTCACATCCCATGTATATATTTCCAGCTTTTAAATGGTTTCGTTGTGTATGTTTGTGTTATGAAAAATAAAATCATTTTCAAAATCTGTTTTTACGTTTTTTTTGTGATTTTGGGTCCAAAATGTTCATATAGTAGAAGATCACTGCTCTAAACAAAGTCAAAAATCCTACATCCAAACGAAATAAATATAATTAATTATGATGAATACGTTACATACATGTTCACTCTTACACACGGATATTCTCCTTTTGCTCTCATGAGAAATCTACTAAAACAAAGTATGTCATGTATATTTAGTTTTCGTTGATGAGACGAGACGGACTAAGGTGTTAATGATGGACTATCGGACATTCAAAATGCAGCATATTTCCCCCAAGTGTCTGTCAAAATGCATTTTACGTTTCTAACTTGCAATATCATTATTTCCGCTCTCTTCAGAAGAGCGATCTCCCTGTGTGCGGGGGATCACAGGAGGGGGGAGGAGAGCTGTGGAATGTGACACACATTCCGATGGCCAATTAGTTTTAAACAAAGGGTCCCCAACATACATAGGCCACATGGGGGGGTTGGGCTGGTGACCGGGCAGCACATCACAGAGGCATTTAAAAAGTGAAGACAATACATTCTGGAAATGTTCACATCAGGCACCTTCAAGTTAAACAATACTACTGTACAGTAAACAATTAACACAGTAAATTATGTGGATTAAATCACATTTATTTCGTTAAAAATAAACGAAATGACTCGCTTTGCATTCATAAAGAATGCACAAACGTGTTTAATCGTTAATGTCAGATATGTACTAAGTAAATAGCCTACATTAGTTCCTGCTCAAGATTAGATTCAACTTTATTGTTATTGCACAGATTACAGGTACTGAGACAACGAAATGCAGTTTAGCTTCTAACCAGGTGCAACAACCAGTAAAGTGAAAAGTAATGTTCACAATCTACAGAATAAAATATATAATGAATTGAATGATTATATATATATTAATTTCATGATGGATTAAACCACATTTATTTCGTTAAAAATAAACAAAATGATTAAATGTAGGGTGAATTGCCCTAATGTGGAAACATTTTGCATTTCAGACTTCGGGAATATATTGCGACATGAAGCCGATACAATAAATCAAAATCCAGTAACATTCTGAAATCCCCAGGATGTGTCCTAATCAAACCAAAAGAGAACATGCAGATATTAAACTCATAAAAGAAATGGTAGACATATTAGTACTCTTAGTGCCAAGTTGTCTCAGACAATCTGTTTTCCTAATGTGGGACAGTTCTGTGCAAAATGTGGGACACTGAAAAGTCTATATTAAAAAGCCTCAGTCACCTTCATTCATGTAATAAAAAAATCTCAGGCCAGTAACACTCAAAGCTACAGTAAATGTGCAATACCATGCTATATTACTATTTATAATGTTATTGTTGTTACAACAGAAGATGTTTTTATTTAAATTGAAGTTAAATGCATCAATCTGGTGCACTGAGGGCAAAATTAGTAGATTTGTGGATACAGCTCTCAACACTCATATGAAACAGAACTGTTCTTACAATGTGTGTTGGAAGGTATTAAATTACTATGCATATTTTACTGTGTAAACACACAGCTGAGAGCTGCCGTTTCATTCAGAGCATTTAAAAAAAACGACGGTCTGATTTCAACAACTCAATGTGTGATTATTATAGCAGTAATATTAGACACTAATAATACAGTACACTATTAACACTGTACATATTATTGTTTGCCCGTGGATAGGGTGATCGGTAGTGAGAGCCGCTGCATTTTCCTCCGGTCGGATGTGATATAAAAACAAAGCGATTATTGTTGTTGTTGTAAACTCACGTGGATTAAATGTAGTGCATTCATTTCAACTCGCGAACATATGATACATTAAATAAATGCGAGGATGACGATCGAAAATCGTTTGTTTGACCCTGGATGCATTTCCTGATCTAAAAACATAGCGATGGTTTTGTACTTACGCCAACGTAAATTAAACATTATTTTGTTAAATAAAAACATGGTGATGTTTAGTAAATGATTACATGTCTCTTACTTAAGCACAGAATATGATCCTATCCGTGACATATATGGATTTTAACAAATATCCTCTATATCAGAAACCTGTAGATCAGCTGTTTATTTCACATGAGTTTCAGTGTGGCAGCTTTTCACGGCTCCCCCTGGTGGATCCATGATCCATTGCAGCTGGTTTCATTATAATTAAATGTATTTATCAAGGGGGCGTTTCAAATCCTGCGGGGGGGTTTTCCTTATCAGCAGGGGCCCGCCCCGTGCCGATCACGGACCCGCACGGGTAGGCGTCTGAAACGAAGCGCTACATCTGTACTTATATGATTCTGTTTTCTTCAAGGTTGTGTCTTCCTGGTCGAATGTACTTATTGTAAGTCGCTTTGGATAAAAGCGTCAGCTAAATGCAATGTAATGTAATGTACCGACTACAAGCTGCTTTCCAAAGTCTTAGCGACGAGGCTGAGGAAAGTGATGGAGCATGTCATTCATGTAGACCAGACATACTGTGTACCCAGCAGGTTGATAACTGACAACGTGACTCTAATTCGAGATGTTTTGGACCTCTCCGGTTCATTGGGCTGTGAGCTTGGTCTGATTTCTCTAGACCAAGAAAAGGCTTTTGACCGAGTTGAACACCAGTACTTGTGGCAGACGCTGGAAGCTTTTGGGTTCAGCTCTGGTCTCATAGCCAAGATCCAGGTCTTGTACAGGGACATTGAGAGTGTACTGAAGATAAACGGTAGTTTGTGTGCTCCTTTTGAAGCTCAGAGAGGAGTCCGACAGGGCTGCTCTTTGTCCGGGATGCTCTACTCCCTGGCCATAGAGCCCTTTTTACACCGGTTAAGGTCAAAGTTACAGGGTTTCTCTTTTCCTGGCTGTAGGGATGTTTTTAAATTGTCTGCGTATGCGGATGACATAATGGTCTTTGTTAAAAAACAAGATGACATCAATGTTTTAACTGAAACTGTGAGCAATTTTTGCAAAATCTCATCTGCTCGAGTCAACTGGGGGAAAAGTGAGGCCTTAGCAGTAGGAGAGGGATTGACAGCTTGTTGTTACCTGGGGGCCTTGGTTGGAAAAGGGCAGGGTTAAAGTACCTGGGTATTTATCTTGGTGATGACACGTTTTGTTTGAACAACTAGGACGGGCTTATAGAGAAAGTGGAAGGCCGGTTAAAGAAGTGGAAGTGGATCCTTCCCAAACTTTCTTTTAAAGGGCGTATCCTTATTTTAAACAACCTTGTTTCCTCCATGCTGGCTCACCGGCTGGCATGCACCGACCCACCCGTAAACCTGCTGTCCAGGGTGCAGGCTCTCATGGTGGGACCGCATGCACTGGGTCCCTCAGAGCGTCCTGTTCCTGCCAAAGGAGGAGGGGGGACATGGCCTGGTTCACCTGGCAAGCAGAGGGGCGGCCTTCAGGCTCCGGTTCGTCCAGAGGTTCCTGACTGGACCTGCTGACCTGGTCTGGAGACCCGTAGCTCGGGCCTTATTGGAGCGCTGTGGTGGGCTGGGTCTGGCTGAGTCGCTGTTCCTAATGGACCTGAAAGGATTACGCCTGAACAATCTCTCGGGTTCTATGGAGGTCTCTTCAAGGTGTGGGGACTACTCAGAAAAGAGAGACCAGAGTGCTGTGGCTCACTGTTCTGGCTCCTCAGAGAGCCGGTGGTCCGTGGATCTCGGTTTGTGTGTGGAGTAGGGCCTTCTCTACAACAGAGACTCTGTGAGGAGAGGATCCTCACGCTGGGCCAGGTGGTGGAGGTGTGTGGCCCCGTCTGGACAACGCTGCAGGCCTGGCCTCACGTCTGAGCCTCAGGTCAGTCCGGGTGGTCAGCCTCCTGCTGCAGAGCTGGAAGCAGCAGCTCAGCCAATCAGAGCTGGCGCTGATCGCTGCTCACTGTAACGGACTGAAGTCTCCAAATGACAATGACTCTTTTCCAGAGATGCAATGTTTTCCTGATCTCAGTTGTGAGGGTTTTTTGTTAAAGTTGGACAATGTTACTGATTTTAAGTTTAGCACCATGTCCAACAAAACATTTTATTATTTGGTGACAAAGGTGCTGAATCAGAGCAGACTCCAGAGCGAGTGGACACCGGTGGAGAGCCCACCTGGGCCTGACGGAGGCTCAGAGGCCTGAGTGGAGAGCGCTCTACAAGCCTCCGCTGACTAAGAGGGGTGGGGACCTCCAGTGGAGGATTCTCCACGCTGCGGTAGCTGTTAATGCGTTTGTTTCAGTGATCAACCCTACAGTGTCTGACGCCTGTCCTTTCTGTGAACAGAGGGAAACCATTTTTCATTGCTTTACAGAATGTGGTCGACTCCTTTGTCTTTTTCAGTTACTCACTCAGATGTTGTTTTGTTTAATGTGGTTTTTTCTCAGTCAATGTTCATTTTGGGTTGTAGGTACAGCCAAAAGCAAAAGTGCAAAAGTCAGCTTTTGAATTTTTTGTTGGGGCAGGATAAAATGGCCATCTACCAGCAGGAGGAATAAAGTTGCGGAATCATTGGATACCGATGCAGTTTCGATTTTCAAGCGGATGGTTAAAGCAAGACTGAAAGCAGACTACGGTTACTTTTGCTGAACAAAAAATGTGGGAGAATTTGAGGCCATGTGCTGCTTTAAAAATGCTTTGTGTTCTGTGGAGAATGAGGATCTTATTTTCAGTCGTTGTCTGAACTGACTGTGCGTCAATGTGTCTGTTTGGTTATTTGCTTTGTTAATAAAAGTGGTTTGAAAAATCAAAAATCTCTCTTTCTCTCACGAAATGCGCTATTTCCGCACACACACTAACACACAGAGACTATTTCAAAGTTTCAGAGTTGGAAAGTTCGCTTGCTATTTGTAACAAATGTAATGCAGAAGTTCCACGAGGAGGGAACAAGGCAACGAGCTACAATACTTCGAACCTGATCAGTCACCTGAAACATCGCCATCGCTACGATGGTGTGTTAAAAGCGTACGAAGACGCCTGCGCTGCTAAACTGCAAAGGCACCGGGGCTTTTATCTATCGACGAGGCTTTTGAAAAAGGCAAGAAGTTTGCCAGAGACGACCTCAGGGCTAAAACGATCTCTAACTTCATCATAGAAATGATGGCACTTGACGACCAGCCCTTCTCCCTCGTCGAAGATAAAGGATTCAGTTGGCTAGTTAATCATTTGGAGCCCAGGTTTATCATTCCAAGCCGCCGCCACTTTTCAGACGAGTGTTTACCAGCCAAGTATAATGAGAACGCCACACTCCTTCATACTCTGATCGATAACGATATACGGGCGTTAAGTTTCACCACGGACATATGGACCAGTGATGTTAGCCCCATTAGCATGCTAGGTCTGACGGCGCAGTGGCTGGACAAAGACTACAAACTGTACAGAGCGGTGTTGCATTCTCAGGATCTACCAGGTTCACACACAGCCGATATGATCCGTGAGGCTTTTGAAGCCATGCTTCAGCAATGGAACATTAGTAAAGAGATGGTCCATGTTGTCCTAAGAGACAACGCACGTAATATGGCGAAGGCTTTTGGTGACTATGGAGTTGATAGCCTGGGCTGCATGGCCCACACTTTACAGTTGGCCGTGAATGAGGCTGTGCTTAGCCAAAGAGCTGTGTCTGACTGTGTTGCCATCGGGCGGAAGATTGTTGGAAATTTGAAGCACTCCCAAGTAGCGTCCACCGCCCTGGAAAAGTTACAACAACCACTACTACCACCACCAGTACACGACTCCAACAGGACGTGGACACACATTGGAACAGTACATTTGACATGCTTAAGAGTCTGGTGGCGCAGAAGCAAGCTATTGCAGCTTATGCAGTAGAATACAAGTTACCAGCAACACTCAACTCCCACCAATGGGCCCTGGTTGAAAACATGTTGACCATCCTCGATCCGTGTGAACAGCTGACTAGAAATATTAGCAAAACTACAGCCACAACGGCAGACGTAATCCCCTCCATCCAAGCCTTAACGTACCTGCTAAAACAAACGGTTCCAACAGACCACGGAGTGAAAACTTCAAAGGAGACCCTGTTAAAGGCAGTCCAAACGCGTTTTGGTGACATCGAGGAAAAGCCCTTGTATTATCTCTCAACGCTATTGGACCTGATGTACAAGGACCGCTACTTCACCCTTGCATCAAAACGGCAAGCTATAGAAATGCTGCGGGAACAGCTGCACAGCGTTGTCGAGAGAGACCGCCATGCCACAGACACCCCAGGCCCCCAGCCAGACGAGCCACCGGCAAAGAGCAGCAGGGGAGACGAGAACAACAACTCCTTCATGTTTGAGGCAATCCTCGAAGAAAATACAGATGCTGCAACTGAACACCAGGAAAACAGCAGAGTGGATGCGAACGTAAGTGTATATATTTTGTTTTAATTGTTTTATGAACACAATGTATAACTTATGTTACAAATGGGACCGGATATTCTGAACATCATCATAATTAGATTTTGTGCTTCTGTTTTGTTTCTTACTGAAAGCTCCAGTCATATCTGTTGGAGGCCACGCTTCCCATGAACCGTTGCCCGCTGGAATACTGGAGAAGCAACCAGTCCCGTTACGAGTGCCTGGCCCAACTTGCTCGTAAATATCTGTTTGCTCCTTGCACTAGCGTTGACAGCGAGCGTTTGTTTTCTGCTGCTGGACACGTGATGACCCAGCAAAAAAACCGACTCGCATGCGACAAGACAGAGATGCTACTCTTCGTCAAAAAAAACCTCCCTCTGATCAAACCAGAATTAAAAAAAAAGTAGAACTTTAGATGCTACCTGCTCTAAAGGGAGCTAAAGTAAAAATGCAGGATCAAGGGTCAAATGTGAATTTCTCTCTCTGAGAAAAAAGAGGACAATTGAAACCTCGTGCTTTTGTGAAAAACGGGTTCACTGTCATTTATATGGGTTATAAAGCAAGTCATTAATCCTTTGTTCTGTAAATGACTGTTTGTTACTGTGTGGAATGCACTTTTTCAGTTTGTGTTTACATATAAATGTCTAACTTGTTTCAGTACCTTATTTTTTTGTTACTGAGGAATGCACCTTTTCAGTTTGTTTACAGAGACTGATTTTACTTGTCAGTATTTAATTTGAATCCTTATGCAAAGATTTGCACTTTTGCAGCATCCCTTCTAGAGGAGTAGAGGCCTTTATTTTTATATCACCAAGTGATGCACCTTACTATGGCAAATGTTCACATTTTACAATCTATTTGACAGGTTGTCAAATTGTTTTTGTTTGATTTATTTTGGCAAATGTTTGATAGGCCTTGTTGTCCTATAAATGCCAGGTAATAGTTGTTTCCATTTCTTAATATGGACCACTCATTGTTCAGGGAAACACATTGTCATTGACTGATTGACTCAATTATATTTATTTAGGGAAATAAATATGGTCACTTTGAAGAGTCAAAACTGTTCTCTTGGCTTTGTTTTGTTCATAGTAGTAATGTTCATGTCATTTGCTCACTACTAGTCTTTTTTTACCACCAGGTGTGCAAAAACTACAGGTACATTTAATATATATATATTAGGGCTGTCAGTCGATTAAAATATTTAATCGCGATTAATTGCATGATTGTCCATAGTTAATCGCAATTAATCGCACATTTTTGATCTGTTCTAAATGTACCTTAGAGGAATGTTTTTAATACTCTTATCAACATATGAGTGGACAAATATGCTTTATGCTCATGTTTATTATCATTTGAACAATGACAAATATTCTCATGAATATTAAACACAACAACCTCTGAACATTACAAATATTCGCCTCAATTCAACCTGGAACCTCTCTCATACAATAATACAATACAAATGGTGTGTGTGTGTGTGTGTGTGTGTGTGTGTGTGTGTGTGTGTGTGTGTGTGTGTGTGTGTGTGTGTGTGTGTGTGTGTGTGTGTGTGTGTGCGTGCGTGCGTGCGTGCGTGTGTGTGTGTGTGTGTGTGTGTGTGTGTGTGTGTGTGTGTGTGTGTGTGTGTGTGTGTGTGTGTGATCGTTGGAGCTATGTGCAACTCAAGGCATATTATGCTCGAACGGGAGCTGCCTGGACGCTGCAATCATGTTGCACACTATCCGAGCTGAGTGTGCTGACTTCTCCTACAATGTCCCATTGTCTGGCTGCCTGCATAAAGTCAAGTGCTCGGCGTAGTTGTGGCGAAATGTCGCTCCTCTGTTTTCATTTAAACAGCTCCTTATATTCGTTAGCGCAGCTAGCTAGCACCAGATGCTAACAACAACAATGCACGTAAGGTCTCTCTCTCGCTCGCTCGGGCCACACATACACACACCCTCCCGGTCCTCCCGATGGCCAGTCGGTGCCTGCCGGTGAGCGTGGAAGTGTGGTCTGCCACAAGCGGGCGGCAGGAGCTGGGCTGTCAGCATCAGCTTGTAGATGGTATTTTAAACTCGATGCGCTCTGAAACTACGGGGCGGCCATGGAAAACAAATACACATGCGTTAATCGCGTTAAATTAATTAGTGGCGTACACATTTTTTTATTATCGGTATCGGTCTTGAGAAGCAGGAAGTTATCGGTATCGGTTTCAAAAAACCAATATCGTGCATCCCTAATAGAGACAGGTAGAGCTGAAAGCTTTACTAAAATGGAAAGAATAATAAGACTAAATATTGGGAATTGAGAGCATTAAATAGAGCCCTATTGTTTCAGGATACTCTTTAGAGCAGGGGTTGCGAACCTTTCTTCATCTGAGAGCTACTTTGAAAAAATGAAAGTGGCCAAGATGCAATACTTGCATCACATCGCTTACATTTATTCACATAGCACACATCAGTTGAATTAAGCTACTTTCGTACACGTGTGACATTGCAATACCTAAAGCAGGGGTGCCCACACTTTTTTGGCTGGTGAGCTACTTTTGAAATGACCAGCTCACCGAGGTCTACCAACCAAAAATAAAATCCCAAATTGCAAGGGTTGCTGAATAACACGTTTTATTTATACATGGTATAACTACAATAGGGCTGCAACAAACGACTAATTTGATAATCGATTAATCTATCGATTAATGAAACGATTAATCGACTATTTGGACTATTACTGTATGCCTTGCACAATTTCTCAAACGCTCTTATTTAGCCGTCAACTTTTAGATTTAGCTTGAGGTTGTTTTAGGCATAGATATATATAAACACTAGATGACTCACCCGCGCTGCTGGCCAATGGAGACCGACGTTGCCACTTGGCCGCCATCTTGCTACAGGGAGTTCTCTCATTCATAACATTATGGTTTACTATTTAAATAACCATAGCTTGCTCAATTTTCAACCAATTTTCAAACGGTTTGGTTTTTTATAAACATCAAAGATGTAGTTATGATACTGCATACTTATAATCATGGACTTTCATATGAAAATAACATTAATCAGATAAAGCAATAGCTATACACACACACACAAGGTATTTATATTAAATATTTGCCGGTGTATATATTTCCATTTATTTTATTATATTGTTAATATTTAAAATAAATTATAAAATTAAAATACATTTATATTTTATATATAAAAATCGGTCTCATGTTACCACTCTGTAAGCCAAGAGTTGTTAATTTAGCAATGCCTTAGCTTTAAGAACAGGGACACAACTAATGACAATAGCATATGTTGGTATATTATTTAGATATTCACACCTTTATCAGAAGAACCAAACCAACATAAAATGTGCTCACAGACAGGCCAGTTCTGTCTAATTTATCACAATTATTTTTGACATGAGATCTTCATATCATCCTAGTTTTGTATTTAGTTTCTAGATTTGTAAACAAATCCAGAACCTTTGAAATATGTTATTGAAAAAAGACCAAGAATAATATAAACTGTACCATGTGTCCTTTTGTGTCCTTCTGTAGTCCATTTGTGGTTTGTCTTGTCTCACCCCGGCTGATATATCACAAAATCCACTGTTTAAATTGTTCCCTATATTGTTCCCATATATTCCCTATGCAATATAGGGAACAATTTAAACATAAACTATCCTATGTGTCCTTGGGTGTTATGAAAGGCGGCCCCCCAAAATAAATGTATTATTATTATTATTAAGAAGAACAACTTGGGGATGTAGGAACCAGGAGCAGGTGGGGAGAGATGGGACTTCAAGGTTATTTGTTTTAAATGTGTCTTGGAGATAAGGACCAGCTGCACACAATAAAATACAGTATAACACAAAACCAATAAGACACACGGTGACACATGGCACACCAACAATCAATCATCGTCCAGCCTCAGCTTTGGTATTCTTTCACAACCATGTTATGGGTTTATTAGACTGAGCAAACATAAACATATGTGGGGAACATAGTGCTGCGTCTCATGGAACATGAAGATTTAATAAATACATAGTAGGTGGCGATATATGCTCCTAGTGGTAGCGATTCGCCATTAATATATAAATATCAAAATATACGAATATATAAATAATATCCCTTCTTGTGCACAGGGTCAGTGTTGATCCTCCAGTTCAGTCCATTGTCTAAGTGCACTCCCAGGTATTTGTAGTCCTCCACAACAGCCACATCCTCTCCCAGAATGCACAGGGGAGACGTCCTCACCCTCCTGAAATCAATGACCATCTCTCTGGTCTTGGCCACATTCAGAATACTCACAACATTAGGCTGAGGTTCATCTTCCGCTCTTCTTGAAGTGGTTGTGCTTCTTGTTGCTTCCGGCTAAAATAAACATTAAAGACATGTTGAGTGTTTAAAATGTGCTGTAATACACAACACATTATTTATTCCTAAACTTGCAGAAAGAAAAACTAAAGTGTGACATTTAATCACATATTTATATATCAATCTTATACACCTTGAATTGTTGTTGGCCAATGATACACATACCCTTTGAAGATGCACAACACCATCTTTAAGCCGGACAGTCTGCCCTGTCCGGTCAAATTCCTCACTCTTGAAGTGCTCACTGCAGAGCAGTGTCCTGTCACAGGAAACAAAACCGTCCCTTCTTAGGGCGAGTTCCCACTGCCTCCTCCTCTCTTTGGTTTTGGGAAACCTTAAAAACATGAGAAAGGTAGCCAGATATATAAATTATTGTCAACATGTTCCTCCCTTCTTTCCTTTAACATTAAGGGTAGGACAAAAATACACACCGAAATTATCATATTTTTGGTATGTATGCATGTATGTATAGCCTACTTTAAGAATAAGACAACCACACTAAGAGTAATAAAAAAGGTGTCCAATAGAAACATTAAATAATTGTGTAAAGAAATGGTAACAACATATTCTAAAGAGGCTGGGTCAACAACAATCTTGCAATACTATTATCTCACATAGCCCCACTGATCCTGTGTAGCAGGACTTGTAATGTACATACATCCACTAAGTAATTAACGATTATCCTAATTTTAGTCATAATATTGTCATATCTTACACGTGAAAGGTGATCCCACGGGTTCTTGTTTCCAGACTGCGGTGATTAGAGCATCCGTAGGCTGCACAAAAGTCCGGCATAGTCAGGTACTTCTGTAAACACAAAGCCAGCAAATTTCTGTATCATAATGCAAGATGTTTTTAACAAACCAAACCACTTGGAAGAAATCATGTGTAACTTAAGTTGTGTTGAAAAGAAAGAGCAGTTCTGCCTCTCCCACTGCTGTAAAGTTGCTGGGTCAACTTTGTAATACTAGGTCTCACTGACAGCCTCTTGTTATTAGCCAGCTAATAAATACAACCACATACACAAAGAAAAGCTGCAATTTCAACATGTCCAAGCATCCTGTATCATAGCCATGCTAATAATGTTTATAATAAACCAAACCCCTTGTAAATCAGTCAAGATTTCAGTGAGTTAAGAGTATTTTTGTGCAGATCACTCAACTTACAACAGCTACCATAACGCGAATCAGAGTAACTGTTAACTGTAGCAAGATGGCGGCCGGTCAGCTACGCTGGAAAATCTCCCATGAGCCATCTAGTGTTTATATTAGGGCTGTCAAACGATTACAATTTTTAATCAGATTAATCACAGCTTAACAATTAATTAATCATGATTAATCACCATTCGAACTATGTCCAAAATATGCCATTTATTTATGTATATTGTTGTGGGAATGGAAAGATAAATGAAAAAAGGCGGATATATCCATTTAACATACAGTAGCCTATCTATGTTTATTATAACATTTTTCTGCATGTCAAAATGAAAGACAACCCACACACCTATCAATCATCAAACCGTGGGGTCTTAATTCATTACGTGTTGATTTCTATCAACGGGGGAGTACTTCAGGAAAGTCGACAGAGGGGGGGGGGCTAGTGGAGTACTTCGTGACCACAGAGTGTGAACGTTGTGATCAGCTGTTTTAGCGCAGTTCTCCAGTGAAGGGGGGAGTCTCCCTCCGCAGCCGGTTGGCGTAGTTTTGGCACAGTTCCGTTGTACAGACCGACGTTAACAGCAGCCCTGTCTGTGCACACGGAGACCGACTCTGTCGTCCGGTGATCTAACCGCCTTCTGGAAAAGCTTCACAAGTACGTCGGTACGCAAATGCGCTTTGTGACACAAGTGACGGTACGCATTTCAGATTACGCACATAACCTGCGTACCAGTTATGTGCACCCCTGTACCAGAGCCATATTATTACTATTATATGGCTCTGCCCTGTACTACAGCAACAGTATTCTCCGTCGGGACTTCCTGCAACAACACCACGCCGTTATCAAAGATGTTCTATTGAGAAGACGATCACTACGTGACAAAAGTTTTCAAAACCGTGGCTACTGAAATCAATCTTACTAACTGCTGTCTGTGCAATTTACTCCGCGTGAGTTGGCAGACTTTATTTTGCTTACTTTAACATAATTTTTCATGGTGGGGCTAAGCCATTTCTTGGTATGGGTGTAGCCTACCCCAGCCATACCCTGGCGCTGCCACTGGTGGCACGTATGGGGCGGGCCATTCTGCACATGCGTTAAATGCGTTAAATATTTTAACGCAATTAATTCAAAAAATTAATTACCGCCGTTAACGCGATAATTTTGACAGCATTAGTTTATATATATCTATGGTTTTAGGCATGTGGAAACTAACAATGAAGACGAATACTTGATTCAAAAATACATACATTATTAAATTAACTTAACAATTTGTGAACAAAATCAACATTGCTTTTTATTTAAATAAAAATAAATAATATTTCACATCAAAAGAAACAAAAATGTTTTAACAAATCGTATTAAATAATCTGATGACAGAACTGTAAACAGAATAGCTGAAACTTTAACAAAATAAAGAGTAACTCAGTTACCTCTAATCATTAACCCATGTTTGTATATAACTTGCTTCGGTATCCTAGATTAATCTGTTATCTGTAAACGTTCCCTAAATCTACTAATTTAGGGATAATCCACTGATATCCTTTAATACACATGTTAATTAGAATCAGATGTACTGATAATATCCGCAATATAAATCTTTAAACTTCTTCTTACCTTTAAAAGTCCGTCACGAACGGTCTATTATCCTGCAACTCTATAGCTCTGCTAGCCTTGGCGCTAACTTCCGGGGAACGATTGAGAGGCTCCACGATCTGCCATTGCTGTAAAAAAGTGGTCCATTGGAGTGAACGGAGATGACATAACTCTCAGTCTATATGGCGCTAACTTGAGGGGATTTCCCGACATGTTGTTTCAGTAAATTAAAGGGTGTTTCATGTTGCTGTGGACCTTCTTAATACCTTGGAAAATGCCGTTTAATACTTTTTAATAGCCTTAATTTTCGCTAAATTGATTTATCAACTTTTAATACTTTTTAAGACCCCGCAGACACCCTGTCTTGTCTCTTTAACTTAATTTGAATTTTCCCGGCACTTGACTGATCTTATATCGCTTTGCATTCTGGGTTAACTGACTGGAAAGCGATAGGTCGCTTTTTCTGTCAATCAAGCAAACTCCTGAATTAAGTGGCAGGGGAGGAGGGATCAAAACCTGTTTTGTCTATTTTAAGGGAGCTGGATTTTTTTTTTTTATGAATGACTCGCGATCTAAGGCAAATGGAGTTTGTCTGAACAAGTCAGGAGTGAAATTGTTTATCTCTAACGCAGGGGTGGCCAACCAGTCAGAGGTTAAGAGCCACATTTGTTTTCTGTTACTGCAAAGAGCCACATCAAACACACAGTCACTGATACCGCTTGTTTCAGTTTTTTGTTTTCTGGAGACAAGATTTCAACCACGTCACTGATGCATTTTTGTGGCATTGGGATATATTTTTTTTAAATCCTCTGGATCAGAGAAAGGAGCTGTGGATTATTGATTAATGCATCAGTGTTTCTTAGGGTCAAAAACACTAAACTCACAACTTAAAATGAAAGCGTTTAGTTTATTTAATAAAAGAGCACATGTTCAATGTGAAAAGTGACAGTAGTCATAGATTATTTGTAATTTGGTGATATATATATATTTAAAAAAAAAAATTATATATATATATTTTTTTTAAACACCTTGAATTTCAGGGGGGGCGCGGGGCTCCGTTGGCGGGGCGTGGGGCTCCGTTGGCGGGGCGCAGCGCCCCTCCAAGACAATGGTAGGGGAAACACTGGATAGTGTTTAATCAACGATAGGTTTCCCCCCCCCCTCAAAGGTGATTGGTTCACTGCATCGCAGGTATTATTGTGATTGGCTCTTAGGCCACATCAAAATTAGACGCGCTGTCATCCTCTCATACTGACACCTGATACCACACATACACACGTTGGGAGAGCCGGGACGAAAGTAACACGGGACGAAAGTACCGGAGCGATTGTATCCGAGCCCAAGCAACTTTGACCGGCCAAATTACGTCAGAATTATCAACATTCAATACTTAACAGATCTACTAAATATCAGGTTTAACTGTCAGGAGTAGCTAGTGTTGTCACGATAACAACATTTTGGTTTCGATACCAAGTCAAGAATTGCGATTCCGATTATTTTCTTAAAAAGAGGGAAACAGTCTTAAATGTAATTATTGTGCTTTATTTCACACCATAACACAAACTTTTAAACAATGAGAACAATAAATAAAATAAATGACAAGAATTCGTATTAAATACAATTAATACATGTCTTACAGACAGGCCTCGTGGTGTCTGCATGCTTGCCCTCACTGTCAAAGATATAGCTCAAATACTTCCAAATTTAGCTTCTGGCGTCTTTATTGTCAACAAGCCGAGGCGCAGCGGCAGTTGCACTCTCACATGCTCAGGCAGCTAGCGCGTGCACGAGAGAGGGGAGGGACTTAGAGCGTGCTTGAGAGGGGCGGGACTGCAGGCAAGGCTGCAGTGCAGTGAGTGGAAGTACCGATACTAATGAAACGGAGGAATAGTAACGTTTTTAACGGCAGAGTATCGGTACACCATGCAACACTAGTCAGGACAGAGTCAGTGTCTCTCTCCCAAACTCACACATATACAATTCGATATGAACTGAAGAGCCGCATGAAACTAGGCAAAGAGCCGCATGCTGCTCGAGAGCCGCGGGTTGGCCACCCCTGCTCTAACGTATTCAACTGTCTACGTCATCAAGGACAAGCAACAAGAGGAATCAAAACAAGAGAAAGACACAACACATCGCTCAGAAAACCTTGAAAATCTATCACTGCACCCGCCTGAGGAATGTCTTGATTATGGGAGACAAATGGAGGAGTCTCCACCGCCCTTCACCCTCCCTATCACCTCTGAGGATACTCTTCCTTCACCCCACAGCTCTCTCTACTCTCCGTTCACCCTTTCACCCTCGCCCACCCTCCTGGAGATCGCTGAACACACGAAGGAAATACAGAGGGTTGGCACCGATTCCTTTCTGGAGTTCAAAGACCAAACTAAGGTGATATGCAGGGTTGGCAGCATGTCCTTTACCCCCGCTCCTCAACGACGCCCCCCAAAATCACAGCAGAGACGCGCACCATCTCCCCCGTCTTCATCACCGTGCCTACGTCAACCACCTCCCCCCCCCTGGCAGCATGTCCTTTACCCCCGCACCATCTCCACCGTCTCCATCACCGTGCCTACGTCAACCACCTCCCCTCCCTTCAAGAAAGCATCTGCAGTCTCCGAAGCCTGATAAGGATGTGTGTGTACAAAACGCAACAAACTCTTACTGATATGTGCTGGGTCCAGGCTCAAGGGTGTATGGCACTCTCAACTCTTTCCAGGACATGTCGGGGCCCTGCCTGTCAGTAGCTTTGCCGATATCTGTGTTGATAGGTAATAGATTAAGAGCGGTGAATCAGCTTAGAAACAGGAAGTGCTCAAACGTTTGTGTGAGTTTATCAAATTTAGCAGTGATTCCATGTCAGCCACAGCTTGTCACAAAAGATCTTACTGATAGTGTATCCAACAAACTTAAACTAGCTTAATTAAATGTCAGGTCTCTGGCAGGAAAAACATTTTTAATCAATGATTTTATCACTGAGCACAATCTTGATTTTATGTTTTTAACAAAATAACAGTGCAGCTGTTCTTATTGAATCAACCCCTCCCAACTTTAGTTTTATGAGTCAGGAAAGAATGCATAAGAAAGGGGGTGGAGTTGCTATTCTGTTCAATGATTCCATTCAATGCAGGAAGACATCTTATGGGAACTTTGCTTCTTTTGAATATGTGGCCCTTCAGCTGAAATGCTCCTCTCGAGCTCTGTTCCTAAATATCTATAGACCACCCAAATACTGTGCAATCTTTTTTGATGACTTTACTGAACTGTTGTCTATAGTGTGTATTGACTTTGACCGTCTAGTCATTGTTGGTGATTTTAACATCCATGTTGACAACCCCCAGGACAGAGGGGCTAAAGAACTGTTTTGTGTTCTTGATAACTATGGACAAGACAAGCAGTCAGTGCCTCTGCATCAGGTACAGCAAATGTGTTGTCCCTATGTCCACCTAATATCTATTCAAACACCATGACACAATTCCATCAGATTAATGATAAAAACCTAGAGGACATTATTCAACTTCTGAAATCCTCCTCCTGCTGCCTTGATATTATTCCAACGAAGATGTTTTTCGTTGCATGGCCTCAGATCTACTTCATATAGTAAACAAATCTCTTCACTCAGGTATTTTTCGACAGGCCCTGAAAACTGCAGTCATTAAACCGCTCTTAAAAAATAATAATCTAGATGCTTCAGTAATGAACAATTACAGGCCCATATCAAACCTGCCATTTCTAGGTAAAATCATTGAAAAAGTTGTTTTTCAACAGTTGAGTAATTTCTTGCATTTAAATAGTTGTTTCGATGTGTTCCAGTCAGGCTTTCGTCCAAACCACAGCACTGAGACTGCTCTTGTAAAGGTCTTCAATGACATCCACTTAAACACAGACAGTGGCAGAACTTCAGTGTTAGTATTATTAGATCTCAGTGTTGCGTTTGACACTGTTGACCACAACATATTACTCGACCGACTAGAAAACTGGGTGGGACTTTCGGAAACAGTTCTAAATTGGTTTGAATCCTACTTAAAGGACAGAAAAAACGTTGTTTCTATAGGTAAATACACATCTGAGTTGACAAATATGCCATGTGGGGTACCTCAAGGCTCCATCTTGGGGCCTTTTCTCTTTAACATCTACATGCTACCACTGGCTCAGATAATGAAAAACAACAAAATAAATACAGATGTAGCGCTTCATTTCAGACGCCTACCCGTGCGGGTCCGTGATCGGCACGGGGTGGGCCCCTGCTGAAAAGGAAAACCCCCCCCGCAGGACTTGAAACGCCCCCTTGATAAATACATTTAATTATAATGAAACCAGCTGCAATGGATCATGGATCCACCAGGGGGAGCCGTGAAAAGCTGCTACACTGGAACTCATGTGAAATAAACAGCTGATCTACAGGTATCTGATAGAGCGGATATTTGTTAAGATTCATATGTCACGGATAGGATCATATTCTGTGCTAAATAAGAGACATGTAATCATTTACTAAACATCACCATGTTTTTATTTAACAAAATAATGTTTAATTCACGTTGGCGTAAGTACAACAACATCGCTATGGTTTTAGATCAGGAAATGCATCCAGGCTCAAACAAACGATTTTCAATCATCATCCTCACGATCATTTAATGTATCATATGTTCGCGAGTTGAAATGAATGCACTAAATGTAATCCACATGAGTTTACAACAACAAAAATAATCGCTTTGTTTTTATATCACATCCGACTGGAGGAAAATGCAGCGGCTCTCACTACCGATCATCCTAATCCCACGGGCAAACAATAATATGTACAGTGTTAATAGTTTACTGTATTATTAGTGTCTAATATTACTGGGGATTTCGGAATGGTACTGGATTTTGATTTATTGTATTGGCTTCATATCGCAATATATTCCCGAAGTCTGAAATGCAAAAATGTCCCACATTAGGGCAATTCACCCTACATTTAATCATTCAAACAAAATCATATTTTGTTTATTTTTAACGAAATAAATGTGGTTTAATGCACATAATTTACTGTGTTAATTGTTTACTGTAGTATTGTGCACATTACTTTTCGCTGCTTGTTGCACCTGGTTAGAAGCTAAACTGCATTTCGTTGTCTCAGTACCTGCAATATGTGCAATAACAATAAAGTTCAATCTAATCTTGAGCAGGAAGAAATGTATTTAGGCTACTTATCTGACATAAACGATTCAACACATTTGCGCATTCTTTAAACCGAGTAAAGCCGAGTCCGGAGGTGGCGGCACATTAAAGTGTGCACCTGATTGTTTAACTTGAAGGTGCCTGATGACATTTAATCATTCAAACAAAATCATATTTCTTTTATTTTTAACGAAATAAATGTGGTTTAATCCACATAATTTAGGCCTACTGTGTTAAGTGTTAAAGCAAACATATATTGTTCTAAACTGTATTAAAGTAAACATGTATTATCTTGAACTGTATTGAAGTGAACATGTATTATTTGGGACTGTTTTAAAGTAATCCTATATATAAACCTTCTTACATACACTTTCCCAGACACCCTGACACACACACATACACTCCCTGACCAAGATATCCACACACACACACACACACACACACACACACACACACACACACACACACACACACACACACACACACACACACACACACACACACACACACATACATACACTTCCTCTTACCAAACACACACACACCCGATACCTGTATCGCACGGCAGTGGAGCGGGGAGCCCGGAGTGCTCTGTTACAGGGCACTCTGTATTTTCGTATTGTGTCTTTTTACCATTAAAATCAGATTATTGTTATAACTTTTATGCCGGTGTTTTGAACTCCTTTTCTTATTAATCTGACCAGGCTCATCTAACGGACGGCGCGGAGCAGAGCTGGGCTTTAAGCCACCACTACTGTGTCTGCTCCTACAGTGTTTACTGTAGTATTGTTTAACTTGAAGGTGCCTGATGCAGAGTCCTGCATGGGTCTGATTTTCAAGACCCGACCCGAACTCGCATAGCCTAGCCTATATATGAGTAGTGAAAACGTGCAATTATTAACACATGCAGTTGCATATTTTTCTCAAAAAGCGTGGGATGTTGGTTATTTTCTCCATCTAGGATGACACCAAAAGCCTCCCAGACGTTGGATTTCGCTCTTGAGGAAGTGTTATTGAAAATGCTGTATTCTCCACTAGAGAGCTTCACCTCAGCCATTTCGAATGTGGCGCGTACAGCAGCAGATTGATGCGCTGCAGAGGTTATGATTATGCACGGTCCCGCGGGGGAGAAGTCTGAGGATTTAAACATTAAACTAAATTATTATTATTTTAATATATTTATTATGCAATACCCGCGACCGGACCCGCATCATCTTTGTTTTACCCGGAAAAAAGCGTTTGAAAAAATACCACCCGCGAATCACCTTTTTTGAGGGTCACCCGATGCAGGACTCTGGCCTGATGTGAACATTTCCAGAAGAACTCTAGCTTGAATGGCCTTTGTATGTGTATACAGTAGGCCTACAGTACAGCCCAACCATGTACACCTTCCTTTTTTTCCCGTCCAAAGTTTGAATTGGATAAAGGTAATGGTTATCGATGGTGCTTTTATAGCCTATTGTATAATAACTGTGATTTATATTGCTTTTCAAATGCATATATGGCCACCCATTTACACGGCTCTTCCCGTCAAGAATATGAATAGAACTTAGGTAGATCACTTTACATTTCTGAAAATTAATTTTTAATCACACACGTCTCCCCGTCTCGAAAATGATAAATAAAATAAGAAGAGGAAACAATTTTCAAGTTCAGTTTTCAACGTTTTATTTAAAATAACTGACATAACAGACACCATACTGTAGGCCTATCTGCTGCGGAAACCAGGACGAGCTATTTCGGGATCTGTTTTTCGGGGGCTCCTCAGTCTCTCATTTACCCGGCTCCTGATCTTATGCCATTGGTCAATGTTCAGATTTGGGAACCAATTGGAAACATAGGACTCGATCTTTTTCAACCTCTTGACGGGAAAAAAGGAAGGTGTAAATGGTTGAAAGATGAATAAACAGTGAGGAGGGGTACAGTATGAATACACTAGATATACACAGCAGCCCAGCCTGTGAGCAGTATGAACACCAATGAGCTCTCAGCTCGAGATACCAGCGAGTTGAGAGAGAGAATGATATCTGCATTTTCTCTTTTGGTTTGATTAGGACACATCCTGGGGATTGTGTTTACAAACATTGACCAGACCGTTCACCAGCCCCCACCCCCCATGTTGCCGATGCTGTCCTGTGTTGCGAACTCTTTGTTTAAAACGAATTGGCCATCGGAATGTGTGGAGGAATTATCCCAAGGGTCACATTCCCCCCACTCCTGTGATCTCCCATCCCCCAGTCTGTAGGTTTGTGTTTGCATATTTCTATGCCGTAATTCATACTGGTCCTCTCACGCACATACATTCTCCTTACAGTATACATACATAGGCTATATGAGTCCGTGTATCTACGGACCATTTTTTTTTCTTTATTAAAAAAGTAAACGGAAGAGCGTCTGAGAGGCGTTTTTGCCCTTTTGCCTTTTACCTTACTAAATGGTCTAATGGTCAGTGGAGCGAGGGGGGAGCCCCGCGAAACTCGCGGAAGTGATTTCAAAACAAAAAGCACTCCTTTGCTTGGAACAAAGAAAACGGCCAAGACACACATTGAGTCCAGAAAATGAATGTTATTAAGGGCTGTAAATATAATAAGCCTGTGTCTAAAGGCTTATTATATTTACAGCCCTTAAGATACACTTTTGTGTTTAACAGCTGACCACCATGACATACTTTGTTTTAGTAGATTTCGCATGAGAGCAAAATATATAAATATGAGCATTAAATTATATGAATATGAGAACAAAATGCATGAATGTGTGAGTGACAATATATGAATGTGTGCATTAAAATATGATAATATGAGAGCAAAATGTATGAATGTAAATATATACGTGTGTGAGAGTGAAAATGTATGTATGTAAAAGGAGAATATATGTGACCCGCTCTATCGAAATCAGTCGGAAGTCGCAACGGCTCATTTCAGAATAAATGTGGATTTACGTAAAAAACTATTTTTTCAGGGTTCGGGTGTTTTGTTTGATTTTAAACAAACAAAGTCTTGGCTTTCAGAATATGAAACTTTTATTTCCAAAATCACACGATAAATACATTTTTGAAGCTTGTAAAGACGAAGACAAGCACCTCTCACTCGCAATCTGCTCTTCCAGCAATCAATCAATCAATGTTTATTTATATAGCCCAATATCACAAATGTTACATTTGTCTCAGTGGTCTTCATAGTGTGTACAGAATATCAGTATGACAATACGACACCCTCTGTCCTTAGACCCTCACATCGTACAAGGAAAAACTTCTGAAGAAAACACAGTTTAAAGGGGAAAATAGGAGAAACCTCAGGGAGAGCAACAGAGGAGGGATCCCTCTCCCAGGACGGACAGACGTGCAATAGATGCCGTGTGTAAATTGAAAAGATAATACATTTGCAACAACAGCAGCGCCGCCACCCCCTCCCTCCGGCTGAAATTATGAACGTAAGAGTATAGTAATCATAGATAACACGGCAGGGTCCGTTACAGTTTGTTTTCATCTGATTTAAATTAAACAAAGTCTTGGCTTTCAGAATATTAAACTTGTTTCGGCAAATTCAGATGATAAATATAACTTTGAAGCTTGTAACGGCATAATTACAAGCAGAGAACGGAGTAATTTAACGTCACAGCAGGCATAACAACAGCCGGTGTTTCTCGTGAGGGTTTTCCCCGGGAAACAAACACAATACACACAAACGCAAAATTACACAAACACACACACACGTATACACAGTACACACACACTCGCGAGCTTCCCCTCCAAACGAAAATATCTTCCCTCCGTAGTATTTTGATCATTTGCTCCACTAATAATCAATCAGATTGATGGATTCCAGAGAAGAGGAAACTTTAAAGGCCTTTTTCTCAAAATGATGACTCGGTGACAGTCATTATATAATGTGACATATTTCGCTTAATATTTGGAGTACAAAAACAATCCTGATATCATTAGAAAGCTAGGAATATCTTCTTTCCAACAGTGTATATAACTCAAAATGTGTCTTCGGGTCAATGCAACTGATTTCGATGGAGCAGGTCACATATGTGTGTAAGAGTGAAAATGTATGTATGTAAAAGGAGAATATATGTGTGTAAGAGTGAAAATATGCTGCATTTTGAATGTCCGATAGTCCACCATTTCCACCGGAAATATCAAACATTTAATAAAAGTGAAAAACAATTAACAAGACTTAACGTATTCATCATAATTAATTATATTTATTTCGTTTGGCTGTAGAATTTTTGACTTTGTTTAGAGCAGTGATCTTCTACTATATGAACATTTTGGACCCAAAATCACAAAAAAAATGTAAAAACAGATTTTGAAAATGATATTATTTTTCATATAGGCAACACAAACATACACAATGAAACCATTTAAAAGCTGGAAATATATACATGGGATGTCACTATGATAATGTGAAAGTTTGATTGAGGTAGCATGGGATTTCATTCTGATAAGGCAAAAGTGTTATTATAAATACACATTATGTACAAAAATCTGTTTTTTCTGTCTTTATCTGTGCCACGCTTCAAAGCGGTTTCTGGCAACATCACAGGTTCCTCCTCCTCCATGTCAAAAAACAAGCTTAAAGCTTGACTCACATTCAGAGTTCTCTTCATCATAGTTGAATCTTCAAAACTCTAAATCTATCTAACTATATCTAAATTATCAATGTTTGTCTGTCACTTTACTTCAATCGCAGTCTCCCGCCGTCTCCCGCCGCCTGTCTTCGTATATCTTCGTCTCTCTCCATTTCCCACCGTCTCTCTTCGGTTGCCGCCATCCCTTTTCGTCTCGTTTCGTATCACTCCGTTTACCTGATTACCTCACCCCTCCCTGGTAAATACATCCTGTTGAGCAGAATCTACAGTTTCCAGTATTTTCCGTTTCGTAAAATGATCAAATTCGGCGAAGATATTAAAATATGTGCTTCCATTATTCATACTTCTGAAATAGTAGTATTAACTTTATATCATCGTATGTCTGTGTTTATTGGGTCTTTTTGCATGAAACAAAGACTGGCATATAGTTTCAAGCCAGTACTTTCGACAGAAATACACATATACATCCTGTTGAGCAGGATCTACAGTTTCCAGTATTTTCCGTTTCGTAAAAGGATCAAATACGGCGAAGATATTCAAATATGTGCTTCCATTTTTCATACTTTTGAAATGTATTAACTTTATATCACCGTATCTCCGTGTTTACTGGGTCTTTTTGCATGAAACAAAGACTGGGATATAGTTTCAAGCCAGTACTTTCGACAGAAACACACGGCAATGTTGTCCGGACTGTTGTTTTTATGCGGCACCGGCTTGAACAGGTCATGTGATCTGATCACACCGGCGTGATGGTCGACTCCAAAGGGTTAATATTAAATACATATAAGTATTTTTACAACTTGTATTTAGAAATACTCTGTTGTAATTATTGATGCATACATGTGTTCATCCATTCAATGTGGCATCTGCTATAATGGGGTTAATGTATGATATTGCCATTCTCATCCAACTACTGCGTCACCTTGGTCACTCACGAGTCTAAAAAACAACTCACGTCAACGCACGTAAGCAACGTGGGCGCCAACGTGGGCGCCAACGTGAGTGCCCTCGTGACCAAAATATTTGACGGCGCTGATTGGCTGAAATTATGTTTCGGCGGCACAGTTTACTATTGAGACTTTTGCAACGTGCTGGTTGCTGCCGTTTGGCTCGGGGGCTCCTTGCACGGCGCCCGGTAATGATAAACTAATGCCACGGCAAGGCCAGGCAGGAAACATGTGACTTGTCAGTAACTTTAGACATCGTAACACAATTTTAAACGAGATTTTATTGTAGATTATAAATTGTACTGATATCAATTGTATGATATTTACCTTGTTCATTAAAAATAAAAATATAAAATATATATTTTTTAAATATTTTTTTTTGTATGTGGAAAGAGGTGGGGCGGCGCCCCTATGGGCCGGCCGCCACTGCTTCTCAGGCATACCGGGAAGAAATGTTTGAACATTGTAAAGTAAAATGCTTCAATCTGTTTGTGAATTGTGATCAAAACGTGTGAGACCCACTGAGATAACTTAGACCAGGGGTAGGCAAGTAAGTTGCCTACCCCTGGTAGCCGTGGGCCAATTTTTTGCTGAGCCACAAGATGGCGGGCCAGAACATAATCAAAGCCTAATTCAAGGAATTGATTTTGGTAAGAGAGCGCAGCGCCACTGTTCCCCGGTTTAGAAAAAACTCTGATATCGCTGATGACCCTCCCCATCAACACTCTAATGCGCAGTCAGATCCGCTGATTGGTTCACTGATGATATAAGCGCCCAATCCAGAGCCTCTCGCTAGACCCGCCCAAAGGAAGGCTCGTCCTCTCTCGCCCCATTTCAGTCCCAAAGCCAGGGCTATTATCTGTATTTTAACAGACTTATCTTTTAAATTGATGTGTATTTATTGTTCTCTTCAAAGTAAATTTTTCTCTGAAATTTTCGGGAGGATGGTCCTCCCTTTCCTCAATGGACGAGCCTCCACTGAGTAAAGTAGAGTTATTAATAGGAAGCAGTGTTATTTAACACTTTTATTCTGATAAGTATTGTCAAGTTCTCTGGGTTTGCCCACATTTGAGAGGCTTGAGGGGCAACAGAGGATGCATGGACAACTGGAATCCTTTTTCCTTTTCTTTATTTCAACTTTTCAAGGACACATTAGGATTCTTTCAGGTTGAAAACCTTTAAAAAATATTAAAGGACAAAATAAATCAATTACAGCATGTTTTGCTTTGCAATTTAATATATTATAACCTAAATTAATCAGTAACCAAGTATTTTACTCAAACTCAATGTATTTAATAGTTAAATAAGTACTTTAATTGACCTGGTTCCCCCCAACCACACATTTACCATATGTGACCCGCTCTATCGAAATCAGTCGGAAATCGCAACGGCTCATTTCAAAATAAACGTGGATTTGCATAAAAAAACTAGTTTTTCGGGTGTTTTGTTTAATTTTATATAAACAAAGTCTTGGCTTTCAGAATATGGAACTTTTATTTCCAAAAACACGATAAATAGAAACATGTTTGAAGCTTGTAAAGGGAAGAAGACAGCTCTCCCTCGAGCTCTGCTCTTCCACAGCGCTGCTTCCCCTCCCTCCGCTGACATTATGAATGTATATGTCGGGACTAGGGTTGGGTACCGAGAACCGGTTCTGGTTCGGAACTGGTTCCAACATTTCGATTCCAACGGCATCATTTAGAAATGTGAATTTCGGTTCCGCTTTTCGATGCCTGAGGAAATGTTTCTCGCCGCTCTCCGTAGCCTACTGTGTGACTGCGGCGGGGCGGGAAATGTAGCGTTGTACCTACACTTCCTACAGCGTAACCTGGGACCAGGGCCGGCACGTCGCACTGGCGTTATAGATGTTCGCCTAGGGCGCCAGATCTGTGGAGGCGCTGCGCTGACAGCTCTGGGAGAAAAAAAAAACGTTTTGACCGTTGTTGCTCATCCTAATTTTCGGCCTTGATGTAACAACATTCATAATTAAGTAAATGTAACACCCTATTCATCCGGTTACACTCATTTGCGCAGTGCGATGGGCGCTGTAAGTGATGAAAATGGGGGATGTTGGCTTATCTGGCACCCGCAGCTCACAGCCAAAGTGCGAGTGAGCGTGGGAGAAAGGGAGGGCGCTGTTGTTATTAGCATCTGGTGCTAGCTGCTCTAACGGAAGAAGAAGATGTTTCTACAATGATGTGGAGGGAGAGTCCTCTCCAGTCAGACTGAGGCTGATAACTACAGCTCAGTGAGGTAAAGGACTCTGAGGGTTTAGATAGTTCACTTTAGTCTAAGTTATCTCAGTGGGTCTCAAACGTTTTGATCACAATTTATGTAAACACATATTTCCAAGGCACTCCTATTATAATGATTGGGATAAAACAGGTTTGAAATCATTCCAATGTAAACTATAGGACAGTAAACCAGACATATCGTTTTAAACTGGAGAGATACGAAAATATGAATAAATAAAATAGTAAAATAAGATGAATGAACAACAAAAATAAAACACGTTCCATGTATTTGTTATTGGCTATGGTAGGTTACTGGTTATGTTCACATACTTATTTAAATATTAAAATGTAAACCGATCTTTTTCATATGGGTGTTTAGAGTTGTACCCCCTACAGTAGATCTAGTCTCTAGTCATTCTGCTTAAAGTGCACCAGATTGAAGCATTTTGCTTTAAAATGTTCAAACATGTCTGCCTGAGAAGCAGATATGCTTGTTTTTCTCAACAATAACTCTTTTTAAAAGTTGGACTGTTGTAGCTTCAGTGGTTCTCAGGTTACAGTTACATATCAGTGAATATAAACTGATTCATGTGAATATTACTGTAAACTAACCTCTGTAAAAGTTTCTCGAATAAATGTAATTGAGTTGGTGGAAGAAGCATGTCTCATTTTTTTACCCCTCAAAGAATCGGAATTGAGAACCGTTAAGAACCGGAATTGAAAAGTAGAATCGGAATCGGAATCAGAATCGTGGAAATTCATACGATACCCAACCCTAGTCGGGACAGAATTTATTTTACCGGACAAATTCGAAACTTACCGGTCATGTTTCAATAATAATAATAAGAATAAGAATTGTGTAGCAAAGTTTCCGTTAGCAGGTAATTACCGGACTATGACAGGATATGCTGATATTTAAAACTCAGTTAATGGGAGTCATTTTTATATTGCTTCAGTTTATAATCGTAACAGATCGAAAAGTTCAGATTCATTTTTCAATAAATGATTCCACAAACAACATAATTATTACATTCAAACAAACTACTTGTAGTAGATAAAGTACATTATTCAAAAGTTTACATTAACTTTGGATAATAACACGGGAGAAACGGATCCTCTCTTTTCCTCTCTCCCTCCCTCTCTCTCCTGACAGCCTGTCAGTTTCTCATGCAGCTCACTAAACAGTGGACGGGGCTTCAGGTGATCATGCAGCAGCTGATCTGATCTCTCTCTCGCGTCCGGTTACACTTGACTCTCGTTTATGTCCATATTGATCAGACCCAGCTCTCCTGATCGGCCTTCATAGAGAGCACCGATCAAACTATTAAGAGTGAATATCGGCCGATAATGACCGGCGGCCGATCGATTCTTTCACACACAGTGACGTCACGAGCTACCCACAATGCAACACGCGCCATATATATATAAATATGCCATTTTCATGGAGGTGCAAATATCCTGGAAGTGCAAATATAAACAGCTAGCTAACGTAGCCAGGCAGAGCGCAATAGTTTTTTTTTCTGAATTAACGACCGAAGAAATCGCTGCATGTCTTCGGATTACATCTCTGGACTTGAGGGGTGTGCTTTAGGTCGTTACCAGCGTAAACTAGAGCTGTGTGGGTTGTCAGATTGCCTTTACAGACTGCGTCGATTTTGCTGCATCTACGTCTAATTTCTGGAAACACCAGGTGAATACCGTACTTGTCACAATAATATTATCATGCCATTGCATATATGTGGTATTTTAGAGTTGACTAGATATTGATTAAGGCAATAGACTATGATATTCAGTACAGGAAGCTTAGCAACACCTAGACGGTGTACGGCTAAACCCTTGGCCTGCTTGCACCTGGCGTAAAACGGCGGATACCGGAAGTACGGTGTCGCCCTCGGCCCAATACCCGTATGTGTGTGTGAAAGAATCGGAGCATCCCTAATTAGATATTTTGACCAACAGGTTTTGAATTTACCGGTTTTTAATGAATTTTACCAGATAAAAACCGGTAATTACCGGCTAACAGAAACCCTGATGTGCGACTCTCGGTCCTATGTTGTATAAAAAAAAAAATCTCAAAATAACATTTTATTTTTCATTCTCAAAATTACGGGCCAAATATTATTGCTGGCGGGCCAACAATGGCTCGCGGGCCGACTGTTGCCGACCCATGACTTAGACTAAAGTGAACTATCTAGACACTCAGAGTCCTTTACCTCACTGAGCTGTAGTTATCAGCCACTCGGTCTGACTGGAGAGGACTCTCCCTCCACATCATTGTAGAAACATCTTCTCCTTCCGTTACCGCATACCGGTGCACAGTACTCAAGTTGTAAAAAAAAATCAGGGGGGATGGTGGATTTTATCATATGGGGACATAATTTGTGCTGATAACCCGCCGAGGGTGGGAGAGCAACCAGCATAAAGATAATTATTATACTCCTAAAACAACATGCATGTTATGGATGTTCAGATGCTCTTGACCAAGGCACCTCAGAATTAGAGTCGGTCCACGGGCTGCCATGGCACCACTAACATTTAGGGTCAAATGCAGAGGACATTTAGGGCAAAATCTTTTTTTCACTTTAATTTAAAGGGGGGGAGGGGATACAAAAATGTGGTTATAATGGAAGTATATGGTACAAATCTTGTAGGTTAACAGTCCCTCATTTATTATTCGGAGATGGATCAACTGATTATACTAATAATAAAGTCAACAGTTTTTAGAATATTGAATTATAGTGTATTTTTTCAAAAAAGCAGTTACTGGTATACGATCAAAACTGGTATCTAAAGGGTTACATTTGTATCATAATTAATTAAATCATTATGTAAATTCTTCATGAAAAATTTGAGGAAAAAAATTAGAAAAAAATTGATCCGTCATCATTTTATTGCAGTTCAAATACAAATATTTGATGTTAACATTCCCAATGTTACTTTTTTTAACAGGGCATTAAGTGCAAATTGAAATTGTTTACAAAATATGAAAATATATTAAAAGATTATACAGATAATACAAAATAGGACCAATGTTGTCAATGGCTGCCTACTCCACTCTCCCCCATCTCATAGAAGTTTCCAAAGATTTTCATAATCATGCTTTTTGGTCTCAATTTATTCTGGCTCTTGCTTTCGGATTGCTAGCTAAGCAATGGCTTTGAAGCCAAGTCTTGACATATACCTCTGGTCTGAACAGTGGAGGGCCAACACACTTGATGAAAAGTAAGGCTGACATGCTTTTTACCTCTCGGGAGCTTCTAGTTGTGGTTAAAATGTTCATCTGACTAAACCATGACTAAACCCACGTTCACACTCAGCTGTGGAGATGACCAGAGTGTTCACTGCTTGAAGGAGGGGTTTCAGCTCTTCTGGTGCTGGTGGTATCATTTCATCAACAGTTTTGAGTCTTACCAGCTAGCTAACACGAGAGAAAAACGTATAACTCCAAACTAAGTTGTTATTGCTGCTTATGTCCATAGATTCCACCTTTGGTGACTAAAGTAGTGAGTAATGAGTTGACTAAGATTACTGATTCTTGGCTTACCTGAAATGTTATTTTTAGTATTTTTAAATATGAAGTCCCTCAGATCGCGTTTTCCTCCTGGTTGCTTGGCCATTGTGATGACCGTTACCTGCGCTTCTGGCATCGATCAAACAGGCGCATCACGGCGCTCTGGCGCCCTCTAGGGCACTCGCATAGTATAGCGTCAGTGACTTGCTAAAAATGTCATTGCGTGTGTGCATGCTCCCTTGCCCACAGTATTTTACTCAAAATGCACAAAATTAATGTTGAAATTGCAGTAATACCAGTTCATTGATAAAATTACATAAGGGATGGAAAGGGGGAATGGCAGTTTTAGAAGGGGTATGATTTTGACCGTTCTTATTTCAGGGGGGATGCCATCCCCCCTCATCCCCCTCAACTCGAGGGCACCCTCCCTCTCTCCCTCGCTCGCTCTCACGCTCACTCACACTTTGGCTGTGAGCTGCGGGTGCCAGATAAGCCAACATCCCCCATTTTCATCACTTACAGCACCCATCGTGCAGGGCAAATGGAAAGTGTAACCGGGATGAAAAGGGTGTTACATTTACTTAATTATGAATGTTGTTACATCAAGGCTGAACATTAGGATGAGCACCAACTGTCAAATAATTTATTTTCCTCCCAGAGCTGTCAGCGCAGCGCCTCCACAGATCTGGCGCCCCAGGCGAACATCTATAACGCCAGTGCGACGGGCCGGCCCTGGTCTCAGGTTACGCTGTAGGAAGTGTAGGTACAACGCTACATTTCCCGCCCCGCCGCACAGTAGGCTACGGAGAGCGGCGAGAAACATTTCCTCAGGCATCGAAAAGCGGAACCGAAATTCACATGTCTAAATGATGGTACCCAACCCTAACTATCACCTAAAGAATATATCTAGGATTAAAAGACTAATGTCACAGCAGGATTTGGAAAAACTTTTTTATCTTCAGTAGACTGGACTACTGTAATGGTGTCTTCACAGGTCTCACTAAAAAATACATTAGAAAGCTGCAGCTGATTCAGAACGCTGCTGCTCGAGTCCTCACCAACACTAAGAAAGTGGATCAAATCACTCCTGTTATGAAGGCTTTACACTGGCTTCCTGTGTGTCAAAGAATATATTTCAAAATACTGCTGCTGGTTTATAAAGCTTTGAATGGTTTATGCCCAAAATACATTTCTGACCTACTGCTAAATTATGAACCATCCAGATCTCTCAGGTTTTCAGAGACTGGTCAGCTTTCTGTCCCCAGAGCAGAGTCCTGCATCGGGTCGGGTACCCGCAAAAAAGGTGATTCGCGGGTGGTATTTTTTTTAACGCTTTTTTCCGGGTTCGGTTCTGGGTAAAACGATACGATATACTTTATTGTCCCCGTAAGGAAATTTGTTCTGGGCTCCGTCCAGCAGTTCCGCATACATGTACATAATATACTAACATAGTGGACATTCATACACATATCATCAATCATATACCGTTTGAACAAACACAATATACACAGACGCACATACTGACAATGGTGACAATGGCGACCTATTGCACAACCCTTATGGCCAACATTTAAAAAGTACATTTCATTACATTTGACTTTTGACTACATTTCATTTCCTGTGAATGTTAAGAAGCTTAACGGACATTGGGAGGAATGAGTGCTTATAGCGGTTCAGCCTGCTCTTGGGAACCCTGAATCTTCTACCAGAAGGTAGGAGCTGGAATTCTGGGTGGAGTATGTGGGTGGGATCAGACACTATTTTGTTTGCCTGTCTGATAATGGACTGCTCGTATATGTTTTGGAGAGATGGGTGTTTTTTAACCCCCATAATTTTCATAGCAGTCTGTACCAGGCGAGCGCTCTGTGACTTTGACTGCACTGTCAAGTTACCGTACCAGGCAGTGATACCATACCTAATGATGCTCTCCAACACTGCATGATAGAACAGTAACATGAACTTCTGGTCGACTCCGAAAGCCCGGAGTCGACGCAGAAAGTACAATCGCTGTTGAAGTCTAGAGCACAGACCTTGGACATGCGCCTTCCAGCTGAGTGTATTATCCAGATGGACACCAAGGTACTTATAGGAGCTGACCTGAGTTATGGGTTCATTGTGGATAACCACCGGGCTAAGGTCACCCACTGCCTTTGGGTCCCACACCATCTCCTCAGTCTTCTTCACATTCAGCACTAGATGGTTAAGATCACACCACTGCACAAATCTCTCTATTTCAGAGTGATAAGCCGATGAACTGCTGCCCTGTGCATTAAGCCAAGGATAGCTGTATCATCTGAGAATTTGATTATATAATTCTCCGGGTGGGCTCTTGTACAGTCGTTTGTGTACAGTGTGAAGAGGACCGGGGAGCTCACACAACCCTGGGGGGCTCCTGTACTGATGGTCCGGGGCTCTGAGAGGGCATTGTTGACCCTGACTTGCTGAGTGCGATTGGTTAAAAACGAGAAATACCATTTCAAGATAAAAGGATTTATACTGATCTTTATCAGTTTTTGAAGCAAGATGTGAGGCTGCAGTGTGTTAAAAGCCGAGCTGAAATCCACAAACAGTAGGCGTACATATGCCTTAGGGTCTTCCAGGTGTTTAGTGACCAGGTGTGTGATGCTATTTAGAGCATCGTCTGTGCCACGCCCTTGCTTGTAGGCAAACTGAAAAGGGTCTAAATGTACATCAACCTCCATCTTTAGCAGCGGCACCATGATCCTCTCAAAACATTTCATGACAATGGATGTCAATGCAATAGGCCTAAAATCATTGTTTACCTTTGGACAAGGTTTTTTGGGGACAGGTTTTATTATTGATTTTTTCCAGAGGGTGGGGATGGTGTGAATATCAACAGATTTTTGAAATATGGGACACCATGCTGGTGTCAGTTCTTCTGCAAATGTCTTGAGGAGGAATGCAGAGATGCCATCTGGCCCTGTGGCCTTCTTAGTACAGGTGTGTTTGAAAAGTGATTGGACCTTTAAAGGGTCAATCACCACCCTTTCATCCTGGTCACTAGCAGGGATTGTCTCTACGATGTCTGTACATTCAGAGGAGAAGTCCTGGGTTTCAAATCTCATGTAAAAGTCATTCAGTTCATTTGCTTTTTGCAGGTCATCAGAGGTACAGAGAGTTTTTTTAGCTGGGGGCATATTTGTGATTGCCTTCATAGTGTCCCAAAGTTCCTTGGAGTTCATTGTAGAAAAGTTTGTTCTATAATGTCCTTATGTCTCCTTCTAGCTTCTCTGAGCATGTGGTTGAGCTCCTTTTGCACACATTTCAGTTGCGTTTTATCCCGGTTTTTAAAAGCTATATTTTTACGATTTATGCAGTCCTTAACCTCTTTAGTTATGTATGGTTTGTTGTTGGGTACACAGTTATTTCTTTCTGAGGTATCACATTGTCAACACAGAATTGTATATAGTCAGTTACCGTCTCAGTAGCATTATCCACGTCCATCTCATGAAAGATGCTCCACTCAGTAGAGAGAAAACATCCTTTAAGAGACTCTATGCTGTCACTAGTCCAAACCTTTACAGTCTTGGTCTGTGGTTTACTACGCTTGAGAACTGTTTTGTAGGTAGGTATTAGATGAACAGTGTTATGGTCCGAGTTCGAAAGCGGGGGTTTGGCTCTACTCACATAGGCGTTGTTCACATTTCCGTAACATTTGTCTAGAATTTATCTTCCCGGGTCTCACATGTAACGTATTGCTGAAAACCGGGTAGTGACAGTTCAAGTTTGCAATGATTAAAGTCCCCTAGAATGAAAACCGGAGCGTCAGGAGTGTGTAGTAGCTGCTGGTGAACACAGTCTGTGATTTGAGCTGCTGCACTTGCTGCGTGGGTGGAATATAAACAGTGCAGAGAATTATATTCCCAAACTCTCTAGGCAGGTACAGGGGTCTTAGGCTCAAGCACATAAGTTCAACGTCGGGGCTGCAGATAGTCTTACGCAAAGTGTGTTGTCTGCACCACCTGTCATTGATAAATACACAGATGCCCCCACCTTTACCTTTCCCTGACGTTTCACTCCTGTCCGAGCGGATGAGTGAAAAACCCTCCAGTTCACACAAAGAGTCGGGAATATCCTGATGAAGCCATGTCTCACAAAACACCATAATAGACGACTCACGGTACTCGAAACAGGCTGTAGCGTTGATCCGCAGCCCATCCATTTTCCTCCGTAGCAACCTCACATTACTGAGTATCATGGAGGGTAAAGGCGGCCTGTTGCCTCTCCGTCTGAGGCGCTGCCGTACTCCTCCCCTCCTTCCCCTTCTACGGAGACGTCTCCTCGGAGCAGTAGATCGTGTGTCCTCCGGCAGGTCGGCGGGTGGGAGGCTTCCCGCAGCACGGAGTGCCAGCAGTGCGTCTCTGGTGTATGACAGGGCCAAGTTGTTTCCTCCCCGTAATGTTTGGCATGGTTGAAAAAGTTCAAGAATAAAGAGTGCCAGTAGAAGTTTTGCAAGGGTCGTCATTGTTCCAACATACGCACACACAGTCTCTTGATTAAAGCGTGTGGTTCAAATCAAGGACGAAACGTATACCAGACATAAATACACAAAAACTGCAGCACACGACAGGAGCCCGGGTCGCAGCAGTGCCGCGCCACCAAAGTGATGCGGGTCGGATCGCGGGTATTGCATAATAAATATATTAAAATAATAATAAATTAGTTTAATGTTTAAAATCCTCAGACCTCTCCCCCGCGGGACCGCGCATAATCATAACCTCTGCAGCGCATCAATCTGCTGCTGTGTGCGCCACATTCGAAATGGTTGAGGTGAAGCTCTCTAGCGGAGAATACAGCATTTTCAATAACACTTCCTCAAGAGCGAAATCCAACGTCTCGGAGGCTTTTGGTGTCATCCTAGATGGAGAAAATAACCAACATCCCACGCTTTTTGAGACAAATATGCAACTGCGTGTGTTAATAATTGCACGTTTTCAGTGCTCATATATATGCGGGTTCGGGTCGGGTTGCGGATCTTGTGCCGACGGGTCGGGTTGCGGAACTAATTGGCAATATATGCGGGTAGCGGGGCGGGTTCGGTATTGCACGTTGCGGGTGCGGGGCGGTGTTACGGTTATCTGAGAGAACCCAAACGCGTGGCTGGAGAATGCAACCACCACAGTACCCCCCCCTTAAGGGACACCTCCAGGCGGTCTACCAGGTCTTCCAGGGTTATCCCGGTGGAAGTCCCGTATCAGAGATGCGCCCACGATGTCTCACCGGGGAACCCAACACCTCTCCTCTAGACCATAGCCCTCCCAATCCACCAGATATTGGAATCCCATTCCACGGCGACGAACGTCCAACAATCGCTTGACGGTGGGGGAACACTCACTGGAGGAGACAAAGGACTGCTGGCAACAGGTTTCAACAGAGATACATGAAATGTTGGATGAACCTTCATGTGTGAGGGAAGTTTGAGTTTGACTGCAGATGGATTAATAATGGAGTCGATGATGAAGGGGCCGACATACCGTGGGGTAAGTTTCTTTGACTCTGTCTTGAGTGGGAGATCTTTGGACGAAAGCCAAACACTCTGACCTGGTAAGTAGTTGGGGGCCTGGGTCCTGTGGCGGTCTGCGATGAGGCGGTTGCGGGCAGCGGAGCGGAGCAGGGCTGCTCGGGTGTCCCTCCACACCTTACGACAGCGACGAAGGTGGGCCTGAACGGAGGGAACAGCAACTTCCTCTTCCTGGGCTGGAAACAGAGGTGGTTGGAAACCCATGGCACAATGAAAAGGTGAAATACCTGTGGCTGCACTTGGCAGGGAGTTGTGGGCATACTCGATCCATGGCAGATGTGGGACCCATGACGAAGGGTTCTTGAAAGCCACACAACGAAGGTCTGAGGATGAGGATGATAGCCAGATGACAGGCTCACCGATGCTCCCAGAGCCTGACAGAAGGCCTTCCAAACGTGGGAAATGAACTGGGGGCCCCGGTCAGAGACGATGTCGGTGGGGATCCCATGAAGTCGAACTACATGGTTGACCAGAAGATCTGCAGTCTCTCGGAAGTTTGGAAAGAGCCACAAAGTGTACCATCTTTGAGAATCTGTCCACAATAGTTAGGATGATGGTATTTCCTTGTGAAAGTGGAAGTCCAGTAACAAAATCCAATGCCACATGCGACCAAGGGCGACTAGGTACTGGCAGTGGGCGAAGCAGGCCAGCGGGAGGCTGGTGGGAGGACTTGGCGCGGGCACACACTGTACAGGCAGCAACAAAGGCCCTGGTGTCTTGAGCCATGGAAGGCCACCAGAAGCGTTGTTTGAGAATGAACAGTGTGCGATGGACACCAGGATGACATGAGAAACGAGAGGTGTGTGCCCACTGCAGGACCTTGGAGCGAACAGGGGTAGGCACAAAAAGACAATTAGCTGGGCAGTTACCTGGGCTAGGCTGCGCTCGCTGGGCCTCCCTGACCACTGACTCAATCTCCAAGGTAACAGCCCCCACCACGCAGGAGGCAGGCAGGATAGTGTCTGGACTGGCAGCTGGTCCATCGGAAGCGAACTGGCGAGAGAGGGCGTCAGGCTTGAGGTTCCGTGACCCTGGATGGTAGGTGAGGGTGAATGAGAAGCGGCCGAAATACAGGGCCCATCGAGCCTGACGGGAGTTAAGGCGTTTGGCAGATTGGATGTACGCCAGGTTCTTGTGGTCCGTCCATACAATAAAAGGGAGTTCAGCTCCCTCCAGCCAGTGCCTCCACTCCTCTAGGGCAAGTTTGACAGCCAGCAGCTCTCTGTTACCCACGTCATAGTTCTTCTCAGCTGGGGTGAGGCGGCGAGAGAAAAATGCACAAGGATGCAATTTTTGGTCTCGTTCCGAGCGCTGGGAAAGAACTGCTCCTACCCCGGTGTTGGAGGCATCGACCTCCACAACAAACTGGCGAGAGGAATCAGGGTGGATGAGCACAGGGGCAGTGGTGTAGAGTCTCTTTAGCTCTGAAAAGGCTGCATCGCACTCTGGGGTCCAGGAAAAGCCAGTTGTGGGGGAAGTGAGTCTGGTTAAAGGACCCGCCACTCTGCTGTAATCTCTGATGAAGCGCCGATAGAAATTGGCGAAACCAAGAAACTGTTGAAGCAGTTTGACTGAGGTTGGTTTGGGCCACCCCACCACCGCTTGGATCTTCTCAGGGTCGGACCTAAGCTTTCCTTCCTCAACGATGTAGCCCAGGAATGAGACTGTGTTGACATGGAATTCGCATTTCTCCGCCTTTACAAAGAGTCTGTTCTCCAGGAGTCTCTGCAGCACCTGCCTGACATGGATAATGTGCTCCTCCTTGTTACGAGAGAATATGAGGATGTCATCCAGGTAGACAAAGACTGACCGGTTGAGGAGGTCACGGAGCACATCGTTCACCATTGACTGAAAGACTGCAGGGGCATTCGTCAGTCCAAAAGGCATCACCAGATACTCGAAGTGACCGAGTGGTGTGTTAAAGGCCGTCTTCCACTCGTCCCCTTCTCGGATTCTGACGAGGTGGTAGGCATTGCGGAGGTCCAGTTTGGAAAAAATGGTGGCTTCCTGGAGGGGTTCAAAGGCGGAGTTAATGAGGGGTAGTGGGTATTTGTTTTTTACAGTAATGGCATTGAGACCCCTGTAATCAATGCAGGGGCGCAGTGAGCGGTCCTTCTTGGAGACGAAGAAAAACCCAGCACCGACCGGGGAGGAGGATGGCCGAATGACACCAGCAGCCAGGGAGTCATGGATGTAATTTTCCATGGATTTTCTCTCAGGGCGAGATAGGTTGAACAGACGTGAGGAAGGCAGAGGGGCCCCAGGAAGGAGGTCAATGGGACAGTCGTAGGGTCGATGAGGAGGAAGAGAAAGAGCTCGCTGTTTACTGAACACCTCTCCTAGGTTATGATATTCAGTGGGAACAGATGACAGGTCAGGCGGCTCGATCTTGAGTGGTGGAGAGGCGGCCTCTGCTGGCGGTAGGGCAGACTGCAGGCATGAGGATAAGCAAAAAGAACTCCAACTAATGATCTTGCCAGTTACCCAATCAATCTGGGGGTTGTGAGTTCTTAACCAGGGATGGCCCAACACTATGGGGGCCTGAGGTGAGGAAATTAGGTGAAACTGAATAAACTCACGATGGTTTCCAGACAGAATGAGGTTTACTGGCTTGGTGCGGTGAGTGACTTGGGCCAGGAATTTTCCATTTAGAGCATTAGCACTAAGAGGTGAATCTAACACTTCGCAGGAAATTCCTGCCTGAGCTGCAATGTCAATGTCCAAAAAATTCTCATCCGCCCCCGAGTCCACTAAGGCGAGCAGGGGTAGGGACTGTTGGTTGCAGCAAAGCATGGCTTCTAGCTGCGTTCTGGGTCGGGGGTTGAGAGAGGAGGAAGGGCTCGCCAGAATCCCCACAGCTACTGACGAGCCTGACCTTTTGGCAGACTAGGACAGGAGGAAACGAGATGACTGGTTTGGCTGCAATAAACACATTCCCCAGCATGGATCCTTCTAGCACGCTCAGATGGTGAGAGGCGGGCCCTTCCCACTTGCATGGGCTCATCTCCATGGGATGAGGCTGAGTAAGGAGTCGGGAAAGATCGGGGAATAGGGGTAGTGGCGGTTCCAATTTGGGGATCAAGTGAGAAGTCGCTGGGATTGGAGTGACGGCTAGTCCTATCCCTACGTCTCTCTCTGAGGCGATTATCAATCTTAATGGCTGTGGCTATTAAATTATCCAAGCTACCTGGATCATCCCTAGCCGCTAGCTCGTCTTTAATTGCTTCGTTCAGCCCCTGAAGAAAAGCATCCTGTAGTGACTCGTTATTCCAGCGTGAGTCGGAAGCCACTGTTCTAAACTCCACTGAAAATTCGGCTACACTACGGGAGCCCTGCCGGAGAGAAAGAAGGCGCCTAGCAGCATCCCTCCCCCGTACCGGGTGATCAAAAACTTTTCATTTCGGAAATGAAAGTATCATATGACCAGCAAATGTGTGGCTGGCTCTCCCTAACAGCTGTAGCCCAATCTAAAGCCCTCCCCCTCAACAGGCTCATTACATATGCTACCCTAGCCCCATCTGTGTGATAAGTACTAGGCTGCTGCTCAAAAACTAACGTACACTGGAACAAAAAGGCTCTACAATTACCCAAATCTCCAGCGTATCGTTCAGGTGTGGGAATGACAGCCTCTCGTAGCTGATGGAGGAGTGCGGCAGGAGGGGGGGGGGGGCTGTCGGCTGTGCAGCGTGCTGCGGAGGAAAAGCCTGTGAAGTGAGCAGTTCTACCTGCGTGCCGATTCTTTGCACATTAACGGAGAGGTTCCGGAGAGTCTCCAATGCCTCACGGAGAACTGTATCATGATGCCCCACGAGAGCGCCTTGACTGGCCAGGGCTTGGCAGAGTTCGTCCGTAGTTTTGGCCTGGTAGCCGGTGTCCGCTGGGTCCATACTGGCCAGATCGTTCTGTTACGGTTATCTGAGAGAACCCAAACGCAGGACACGGCAGTGTGTTACAAAGGTTTTATTTGGAGGAGATAATCCGTCTGGAGAGTATCCACTGGAGCGTAATCCATTGAAGAGTATCCTCCAAATTGTAATCCACTGGAACGTAATCCACTGAAGCGTAATCCTGGAGCACAAGAAGAACAGGTAAGAATATATTCAGGTGTAGCGAAAATAGTCACTATACTTTTAAGAAGGCTGAGAAGGCTAAGAGTTTTACCACTGGGGTTTAACAACGATCTGGCGCTGACAGGTTGTGGAGCCTCCGCTGATATACCATCCGTAATGGCTGATGGGAATCAGGTGTGTCGCAGAGGAGAGTGCTCAACTGTTTGCAGCTGGTGGAGATTTGAGCCGGGAGCCAGGAGTGACAGGGAAAGGGAAAACACACACACAAGGAAGGTGGCTGGAGAATGCAACCACCACAGGCGGGAGCGGGTCTTGAAAATCCCGTGCAGGACTCTGCCCCAGAGTCAGAACTAAACATGGGAAAGCAGCGTTCAGTTATATTTCATACAGGCTCCGCCCTCTACTGGACTCTATCTATCATGCTGTGCGTGCTTTCACCTACTGAGTTTACGTAAACGTAGCCGGCCAATCGGGGCGAGCCTACCTGAATGCGTGCGCAGGCCCACAGTATATAAAGGCGGCTACACCCACCGCCCACTATCCTTTTTCTCTTCAGACGAGCTGACAACCGAAGAGTTAAACGAACGAAGATTAGAAGATTAGACGGAAAAATGGACTCACCATTACTGGAAGCTCGGCCATGCACCTGCCCTGGTTTGATCGCGGGCGCCGGTCTCCACCACCTCTGCTTAGAGTGTTTGGGGGACCAGGATATGGCAGAGGCGGTGCCATTCACGTCGCCATTCCAGCGGGGCGGATGGCTCCGTTTGCCGTTGTCCGGCACTTCCGGGTCCGGTCCATGGAGGTCCACCGCCCTAGATGATGACCATGGCGGTGGAGCGCAGCTGCTCCCAGCGGGCAGCAGGCTGGGCAGGGAGCTGAAAACAGCTCTGCCACGCTACCGCGTGACAAGGCGACTGCAAATAAACACGGGTGTGTTGGGCATCTCGCTCATTGCTGGAGATGCCCCCACCTCACCAGATCAAAGCGATTATATGTAGCTTGATCGTGGCCGCCGCCGTTGTCTGACGTGTGATATCCCGGTGAGGGATCACACCGCATGGCACTTTCCAAAAGGACCGTGTTGTTGATCTCCCGGGCCGGGAGCCCCGTGTTTACGGAAGGGCTCTTTGGATCGATCTCCTTGGTTACGGGTGAGGAGTAGTCGCAGCGTGGCTGCTTCTTGCTCATCCCCAGAGGAAATAACACTGTCCCACACTCCCCGCCTCCTCTGTAAACTCCAGTATAGGAGCCAGCAGGTGGGCGCGTGCACGTGAGTGGAATAAACCGAAGTGCTGTCAAAACACTGTGCGGGTTCAAGAGAGAGTGATGTGTGTGCGAGAAACGCATTCAGTGAAAACGATTGCATTTATCCTAGAGTAACGGGCCGTCCACACTACAGCTTCGACAGCTACAAAAACGGTTTCCAACGCGTCTGCCCATTCACTTTGAATGGGGTGACGTCACGTTGCCTCGCTTTTCACCAAGGAGTAGCCAGCGCCAGCCAATCAAATCCCGTTTCTGAAAATCTGACAGCTCAAGCCCTAGCCAATCAAACCGCGTCTAAGCTGGGAGAGATATCCCGCCGTTCATTTCTATATTTCAAAAAAAGATGGAGGAGAAACTAATTATCGCCGTAGCAAATCACCCGGTTTTGTATGACCAGACCCTCTTCACCTACCGGGATACAAACCGGAAGAACCAGTCATGGAGGGAGGTGGCAGAGACAGTGGGTGAAACTGGTAGGTTTTCGCCTGTTTGGGGAGTTTATATATATAGATATATATTGCTCGCATAAAATCTCCGGGGTTTTTTGCTTTGTATGTCAGGGGCGGGAGATTCATGTGATTGGTTGTTGGTCGCGTTGCTCGAATAAAATCCCCAAGCTTCAGACACGCCCAGCTCCAAGCTTTTTTTGAAGCTGTAGTGTGGACGCTCCGTAAGAGTCATCTCTCTCCACATTTCCACTTTTCACCATAATGTCCGTTTCAAAGAGACGGCATTAGGACAGAGCCGCGGCCCCACTGGAGCGTTGAAGGACCTCAGTAGAAAATCGGCCCTTTTTCTGTGTCAGCCCCCATGCCAAAACTCCCTTCTTATGGAAAGGTTTGGCAGCGGAGTAGGCCACCAGAGAATACTACAGCTTCTTAGCTTTGGCTCCACAGCTGCTGGTATGAAACTACCGGTATGCTTAGTCCTACTTTACTTACTGTACTGCAAAAAGCAGACGGCGCTGTGCTCAACAGACACACACAGACTCAAAACCATGGACACACTGGCACATACGTTACATAAACAATGTATAGGCCTAAATTGCATAAACTACAGTATTGCAACTAAGCAGACAGCACTGCTTTTCTCTCTCTCCACTTTCAACATCTATTTGAAACTCATAACAAACAAACAAAATTCCCAAAGTTGTCCTGAAATTAACTTATTAAATAAACAAAACGAAAAATATATATAGCCTACTAATGCAAACATTGAATCTGGACTGGAAATTATTCTGATTAGGCCTAGCCTACATTGCAAATAAGCAGACAGCGCTGCTTTTTTCACACACACACACACACACACACACACACACACACACACACACACACACACACACCTTGCGTTTTGAAGACTGATGCATCAGATATGGATGAACAAACCTTGCAGCCCAGTTTCCCAGCTTTGCAGTCTATCCACGGGTATGTCTCTTGTTTCCTCCGCCACATCTCCTCCGTCCATACCTCTGGGAACGGTGAGCTTGAGCTAGCCAGGGGAACGTTGCTCGCGCAGCTAACGTGCACGTTAGCTAGCACTATCCACGTCTAGGCGGCTCTTCTGATGATGTACTGTAGTACTAGTAGCAGCTTCACTTGTAGCTTCGGTGCTGCTAGACTCTTTCTTCTTGTGAATTATATTCTTTTTAGAAAAGAAGTCAAGTAAAAAATGTTTGCCTGCCATTATAGAGCTTTTTCGTTAGCGTTCTTGAGGGAAAGAGCTGCCGCAAAATCGGCGGGCGGTAAGCCGGCCGTGGGTGTGTCACTAACACACCCCCAGCTCGCCGCGGGGTCACGAGCGTGATGACTAATCATAATTCTTTAAGAAAATCGTTTTTATTTTTTATTATAATTACTGTGAAATGTATTATGTTTTTGTCATTATTACAACAAATACACACTTGCAACTGATAAGACTGGCAATGATTTTATATTTATTAGACTATTACAAAAAAGATCATGCTCCAAATAAGTGGGGGTACGGCGTACCCCCGCGTCCAACGGCCACTACACCACTGGGCAGGACACTGACTGAGTTACTCACTCAAGCTTTGCAGCGTCCCTCCTCCATTCAGGGGCAATAGAGAGTAAAATCTATCATCCTGGGAGGAGATAGGTTTCCTTTCAACAGGAAGTCGAAAAGAGGCCCTGTTGCATGTGCGGTGGGTTACGTATAGTAACCCTAGGGCTAGAGTGATGTGTGTGTGTGCAAAAAATGCATTTAGTAAAAACTATGGCATTTATCCCAGAGTAAGAGTCATCTCTCTCCACAATTCCACATTTTCCCATAGTGTCTCGTTGAGATCGGCAAGGCCGCTTTCATACGATGTTAATTGGACACCCATTATGAGGCACGGCCCCCGTGAGAGTGGCCGCGGTGCATTCAGGGACCTCCGCAGAAGAACAGTGGGTTACGTAGTGTAACTCTAGGTCTAGAGTGATATGTGTGTGTAAAATGCATTCAGGAGCTCCACTGGGGCAAGTGACCTCCTATATCACAGTCTTTACAGACACGTCAGTGACAGGATGGGGGGGGACGTGCCTAGAGAGAGCTGTAGGTGGTTGCTGGCCTCTGACAGAGGCTCGGCACAGCAACCTCCTGGAGCTGCAAGCAGTGATGCTGGTCCTACAGCACTTCAAACCCTTAATACAGGGCAAACATGTGCTAGTGAGGAGCGACAACCGCACCACAGTGGCGTACATCAACAGGCAAGGCGGAGTCCGCTCAATAGGCTTGTTGACCGCGGCAGAGAACCTGTGGTTGTGGGTTTCACAGATTGTGTTGTCTCTAAGGGCCCTGCACATCCCGGGACGGGAGAACGGGGGGGCCGACCTCATGGCCAAGGAAGCTGCTTTACGCCTTTCCACCGCTGCACCTTATACCCCCCCTTCTGGATAGGGTGAGGCGGGAGCAGCTGTCAGTCATCCTAGTGGCCCCAGATCACCGCCTGGCGCCGTGGTACGCGGGGTAACACAGATGATGGTGGGACAGCCCTGGGCTATTCCCAACCTGATCTCACCAGAATGCGTGACTCCACCACGACTACTTAAAGCCTCATTCACTTTACATTGGGGTTGTTTGCGTGGTGCAGACACGTAATTGTAACAAAGTTCGTGACTCCACCACGCAATGCGGTGTTAAGGAGTCGTGGTGGAGTCACGCATTCTGGTGAGACCAGGTTGGCTATTCCTCAGGTCTGGGGAGCGCTGTCTCAGGAAGCAGGGGCAAGAGGGGCGTTACCCACTCTGGGCCAACCTCTCCAGGCTTGGCTCCTGAGAGGGACAGGCTGAGACAGGTGGGGCTGTCTGACAACGTTATTCAGACTATCCAAGCAGCAGGAGCAGAATCCACCACAGCCTGTTACAGGCCAAAGTGGGTGGGATTCCGGCGATGGTGTGATGGAAGGAGTCTAGAGCCTCTGTCATGCACGCTGGGCTCTATTCTTACCTACTTACAGATACTGGTGGACAGGGGGCTGGCTCTTTCCACAATTAAGGTGTATGCAGCAGCCATGAGGGATTTGGAGGCAGGTCAGCCTTCAGTCAGCCGCTTATGTCGCGGTTTTTGCAGGGGGTCAGGAGTAGTGTTAATTTCGTTGACTAAAACTATGACGAAATATGTTCGTCAACGACCTTTGTTTCCATGACGAAAACGAGACGGTGACGAGACGGCACCGACGGCAGTAAACAATAACTGTAACGAAATCATCATGCAATATCGTTGACGAAAAGTGACGGGACGAAAATGTAGTTTACTAAATAAAAACTATGACAAAATCTCTCTTTACTTTCGTTGACGAAAAATGAGGAGACGAAATATTATCAAAGATAACGTTAAATCTCTGATAGTCAGTTTTTCTCCCAGCAGTTCCATTTCCGGTGCTGCGGCAGAGCAGCAGCTGTTTCTGTGCTGCGCGCGGCGGTACATTTGAATTACACCGGGCAGCGGCATAATATGAACCGTCAGGAAGACTCGGGTCTAACTCATGGTCTAACTAACATTATTTAACAGAAAATAAAATGGCAACAACAGGGCTTGGGAGCAGTGGTCGCGTTAACCGAATACCCCCCCGTCAGCGCGAGTGAGTGATACATTGTGCACTCGACGGATAATAATGGATTATGATGGAAATGTTACGATCCTGTCCGTCAAAATGACTGACAACGAAAAAGTCTAAAGCCACCACTGCTTGGGAGAAAGAAATGTGATATTTGGGCCCATTTTCGCTACAATGAGGCGGAGAAAAAAAGCGAATGCATTGTTTTATCAGAAGGGAAGCAATGTGGCCATAACACAGCTGGTAAAAACACCACACACCTAAGCAGATACTCTCTGCAAAGCTGCTTTCTTAATCATTCAACCTGTGTTTTTCATCAAATAAGGACAAGATAATCTTATTTATTTATATACTAAAATGACAAATTATTGGTTTTGGCTAGACTAGGTTGACTGAAATGTTCTATATAATCTGATGACTAAAAAAGACTCAACAGTTTTCATTGACAGACTAAAATGCTCAGACTTTTAGTCGACTAAATCTTGACTAAAATGTTTACTGTTTTAGTCGACTAAAATAAGACTAAAATGCTCAGACTTTTAGTCGACTAAAACTTGACTAAATAAAAACAGGATGAAGGTGACTAAATATGACTAAAACTAAAAAGGAAATTTAACACAGGACTAAGACTAAAACTAAATAAAAAAATAGCTGACGAAATTAACACTAGTCAGGAGGCAGCGCCCAGTAGTGCACGCCTCCGCCCCACAGTGGGACCTGCCGTTGGTGCTTGAGCCCCTGGAGCTCTCCTCCCTGAAAGCACTGTCATGGAAGACAGCATTGCTACTTGCCTTGACTTCGGCCAAAAGAGTGTCCGAGCTGACCGCTCTGTCGGTGCACCCAAGCTGCCTTTTGATCCGTGGTGATCGTAGCGGGGCGACACTCAGACCGAACCCCTCCTTTACTCCAAAGAGCCTAAGGAGTTCGTTCAGGTCAAGGGCTATTCAGTTAGGTGGCTTTAATCTTCCACCCCATATTGAGGCCAGGGAGGCTAAATTGCACCTCCTCTGCCCAGTGCGTGCGCTAGCATGTTATGTAGAGCCAGGGCCGGACTGGGACAATAAGTCAGGCCGGGAATTATACACCCAGCCAGGCCACTACCAGTTTTTTGTGCCATTTTGCCGGATTTATTTGTCAATTTTTACAGCGTTGCTGCCCATAGTGATAGCGCTCTAAATCTACTACCCCAAAATAAACATATGGACATGGGTTACTATTTAAAAAAAATTGCAAATCTATTTAGGAACCTATGTGAACATATTTGAAGCGGGGGTGGACCTCAAATCCTATAGGGGGGTCCGGGGGCATGCTCCCCCGGTAAGATTTGTTTTTTAATGTTGGACTTAAATGCATCAATCTGGTGCATTTTGAGGGGGAAATAAAGAGACTACACCCATATGAAACATAACTGTATACATTTAAATAATCATAAAATCATAATAACATGGCCATAACCAATAACATCCCATATCCAATATGAAAAAACATTGAAACTTGTTTATTTATTTGTTTTTGGTTCATTTATAGTTGTGAGTGTGTATGTGCTCCTGAACCAGCCTCTCCTGTCTCCCTCCTGCTCCTCTTTGAGGCAGAAGCAAAGACTAGTTTTAGCTCTCAACAAGTTTTAATAGTTTATCTTACCTTTTTTCACCTAGTTAACGTTTTTTTTTTGTTATTATTCATGCATATTTTACTAATCACTCCCCCCTCAAATGGAAATATGTGTTTACATAAATGGTGACCAAACCGTTTGAGACCCACAGAGTAAACACTAAACTAAACACTCAGAGAGTCCTTTACCTCACCTGAGCTGTAGTTAACAGTCTCTCAGTCTGACAGGAGAGGACTCTCCTCCACATTGTTGAAACAGCTCCTTATATCCGTTAGCGCAGCTAGCTAGCACCAGATGCTAACAACAACAACAATACACGTAACCGGTGCACGCGGTTTATCTCACTCGCTCGCGCCACATATATGGAACACGCAAAGGGCATTCCATACACATAACACACACCCTCCCGAGCTTGAATGACACACAGAGACCAATCGAGTATGATCTGTATGAAAGTGGCCATGTCGGCAGGCCACATCATGTAGACAGCCAGTCACCCTCTGTGAGGCAGAGTCAGACCCACATTTGCGCAGCGTTGCGTTCACAATACATACGTATAAAAAAAAAATCCTCAGGCCAGCAGGCCACTTAACAGGCCAGGCCATCGGGAAACCTCCCGGTCCTCCCGATGGCCAGTCCGGGCCTGTGTAGAGCGCACGGCTGCCATTAGACGCACTGAACAGCTGTTTGTTTGGGGATGGTGTGGCTAGAAAAGCTCTCTCCAAGAAGCGCCTAACAGGATGGCTATGCGGGTGCATTACACATGCCTATGGACGGGCGGGGAGAGCCCTCCCCACTGGGGTCCGTGCGCATTCTACACGGGCTGTGTCAAACAGCGTTATTCAGCAGCGTGAGTGTAGAAGATATATGCACGTCGGCGTCTTGGTCTACGCCAGGCTCCTTCATAAAATGTTATCTCCTGGACATGTCTGGCTCCTTCTCGTCGTCTGTGCTTGCCGAGGCAACGCATGACTGGTGAGAGGGGGGGTGGCTGTGGACACCCCCCTGGACATGAAGCACTTGTGTTTTCCCATGCTCCTGAGCAGTGTTGGGTGTAACGCGTTACAAAAGTAACGGAGTTACAGTAATATATTACTTTTTGCTGTAACGAAGTAATGTAACGCATTACTAATAAAATGTGGGTAATATATTACCCGTTACAACACATTTTAACCCGAAATTAAATGGTGTTTTGTTTTTTAACAATGTACTAACATAGCGAGACATTCCGACACCAGACAAATTGTGCGGGGATCTTCGGGGCAGTTGAATGTTATGCACCCTCTATTCAAAAAAGAGAACGGAGCGAAAAAGACTAACAACAAATTGTGTCAGGTGCGCGTGACCTGCTCCGCTGCGCGTGCATAATTTCCAAAGTGCTTCCACAGCAGTGACACACATCTGTGGATAATCATTTATACGAAAATGGTTAAAGCAACCATCACTAAACGCCAGCAACACTGCATCTACTGCAGACCGTAGCAACAGGTCAGAAGGGGACATCACGTTACCCTCCGCTGTGGACACTAGCTTACTCCCGCCTGACTCGCCACCCTCAACCCCGGAGCAGCACTCTTCGTTGCCCGAAACTACGCCGCCCCTCTGCGGCCCGCAGGTGCCAGCCAGGATACCACGGCAAAACAGAGCCTGCCCAGGTATATCTAAATAAGTACCCGCCTGTATAGTGGGGTTAGGTGGTCATTTTGCAGCTCGTGGTATACAAATAGACAAGGGCTAGCATATGTGAAAATAGGGCCATATTCTGCCATGCCTGTAGAAATGTTGGGTCCAAAATAATGCATACAATAGCACAGATGCCTTCACCACGAATGGCTACCAAAATATCTCATATCCTATCAACAAGCTAATGTTGCAGCTGAAATGATCTCCAGGTCACAAATTCAACCTCACGTGATGATGTACCAGTTTTCAAGGACAGTAAATGTTCTCTTCCCAGAGTATGATGGGACCAAAGTGATGATTTAGTAGGCTACATGGTTTTAATAATACTTTTGCTTTTCAATGTTTGCCATTTCAAACCATGAGCTGGTTCAAATAATATTTGCCTTGATTTAAAATATGTTCTCATTTGTTTTATCAGCACAGTTTTGAAGCTTTGGTGCTTTTCTTTGCCACAGTCCACTTTGGACTATATGAGATATTTCAGGATTGCACTTTTAACTCACTTGAAATGTTCTCACTTGCTTGGTTTCAAAACATAACAAATGCCATAATCTGTTCATTGGGGACCATCAATGCTATTTTTCATTGCTGTTGCCGGTCACTATTGCTCATGTAAACCTACTACTGCTGCGCCCCCTGTAATCTCAGATTCACCCTGAGTCATTTTGTTCTGGAACCGGGCCTGTATAGCCATAAACTAAACACACTACAGAGCCCATTCCGTGTCCTATTAGTGTTTACTTCCTGTCTGCCTTCTTCTGGTAATTTATCTGACGTCCAGCGCTCCGTCTTTTAACCTCTTTTCCTTTCTCTTTCTTGATCCTCCTTAGCAACCTTCATTATAGTCCTTGACAGTGGTCTGTACTGTATTAACAACATGTCACATGTTAAGAGTTTACAATCAGAATCGAGTATTCAACTAACCCGTGTAATACAAGTTGTTAGTAGCCTTAAGGGCCTACACAGTTGTTATGCTATACCACATTGCCCTTCATTGGATGTATAATGAGCTGCACTAAACTACATTTTAGCATTTAAAATACCTAGCCATTCTTTTGCGGTTATTTTGGTGAAAGTAACTAGAAAAGTAACTAAAGTAGTGTAACTCATTACATTTCAGAGACAGTCATTTTGTAATGTAACTTATTACTTTCAAAAGAGAGTAATAAGTAATATGTAATATATTACATTTTGGAAGTAACTTGCCCAACACTGCTCCTGAGGGACTCGGGAGACATGGTGCGCAATCAGCCCCATACAGGGCTGGAGGCAGGCTGGGAGAGCCTTCCTCACTATTGTCCATGCCCACTCTACGCCCATGCCCATGCCCACTCTACACGCGTGTGTGAGTGTGGGGGACGTGGTGCACTTATGTTTTCCAATGCTCCTGAGGGACCTGGGGAACATGATGCGCGGTAGACGGAGGCTCTGCACAGATCTTTTCCATGCACACTCTACACGAGGTAAGCGTGTGTGAGTGTGCCTTATCCAAATTGCGGCCCCAACTTCTCTACGGTTACAACCGGATGGGAGGAAGTGGGGATGCAATGGATGTTAGCCAAAAGCCGGTCAGGTGGGTCGATGTTGTTGGATGACAGGGCGTGTATACATCGGGGCTCCGCCCACTGTACCCATAGAGTCCAGTAGAGGGCGGAGCCTGTGTGAAATATAACGGGGTTACATATTGTAACCCTAGGTATTTAAGCACAGGCGGAGCCCTCTACCTGGGGGCCCTGTCTTTCCTAGTCCGCTCGCTGAAGAGTGTATAGGATAGTGGGCGGCGGGTGTAGCCGCCTTTATATACTGTGAGCCTGCCTGCGCATTCAGGTAGGCTCGCCCCGATTGGCCGGCTACGTTTACGTAAACTCAGTAGGTGAAAGCATGCACAGCATGATAGAGAGTAGTACCTATAGAGTCCAGTAGAGGGCTCCGCCTGTGCTTATATACCTAGGGTTACAATACGTAACCCCCTGTTATTATGCTCCAAATATCTGGAACAAACTCCCAGAAAACTGCAGATCCGCTGCAACTCTGACTACTTTTAAATCCAGACTAAAGACTTTTCCTTTTGCCGCTGCTTTTAATTGAACTATTTATATCTTAAACTGCACTGTAACTTTTATCCATGTATTTTTTCTTTTAATGTTTATTTTATTATCTTGTCTTTTTAATGACTGATTTTAAATGCCATTTTCTTAATGTCTTTCGTTTTTTGTAAAGCTCTTTGAATTGCCTTGTGTTGAAAGGTGCTATATAAATAGCCTTGCCTTGCCTTGCATTGCCCCGCGGTCGACCGCGGTCGACGTACTAGGCACTTCTGACCTAAAGCTTATCAAAAATCTTAACTTCACATCAAGGTCCAAGAAAAAGACAATTTCTCACATGGTAAATACATCACTGAAGATTCACATACATGTCCTTAATCACTACCTTACAAGCATCTTATGGCACATGTGTAAAATAAGTGCATTCACTCTTTCACAGTCAGTGAGATGAATGGCACTGCATGGAGTCCACCATACAGGTTTATGCTGGACCCACTTAGGTTCACTCTAATAGAGTCATTTAAATGTCCATCAGTCAGTCTTGTTCTGTATTTAGATTTCATGACATTCATGTCAGAAAAAGCTGCTTCACAAAGGTCTGTAGAACAGAACCAAATAAAGCAGACATGTTCAGTGCTGCTTGGTGAATGTTCTTAGAGTTTTCTGGCAAACAACTGTGATTAAATAAACATGTTCCTACATTATGATCACCAAATTATGTATGAAGAGTGAAAATTGTGGCCAGCAGAGCAATAGTTGAAAAAAAACCTATTCAGATTTGACAGCTCCTCTCCCGTCTAGCCATGATGTCACCCACTCTTAAGTAAATAAATACCATAGTGTAGGAAGAGTTCATCAAAATATAGTTAAAGTAGCAACAGTAAAAGTAGTCATTGTGCAGATTGGTCCATTTCAGAATAATATGTATGATATGTTTTATATTGATTGATGAAATAACAAAAAGTAAATACAAGAATACCGTTAAAGTACTGGATTGATAAGCAGTATTGATAAGACTAACGATACCCATCCCTAGATATTACACAAGTAAAGTGTTAAGAGAGTGAAATGTTGCTTTACGAATTTCAACACTTGATTCCAATGTCAGACAGAAACCTGTATTTGCCTAACTGAATTGGTTTAACCTGTTAGGCCCCATGCCTGTTTTTCAGGTCTCAGGCTCGAAAATGACATGCCCAGAACAAATGACCATATCTTCCCTTCTAAAAGGGTTAAATTAATAATATTTGTTCTCAAAGTAATGATAAACCTGTGAGTTGTATGTAGAAAAGTCAGAATAAATATAGAGGTTTTTAAAAAAAAAAAAATCAGATTAAACATGGTAAAAAACTGTAAATTATAGTGTCCGTCCAAAATATATTTTGTACTTATAGTGAAAACTAACCTTGGATGATGGGTTAGTAGACTAAAAGCTTTAGCAATCCAAAGTACAACATATAATAAGTACCCTGTATCAACATTGATGCAAAACAAGTGATATTTGACCTTTTTAAGACAGATTTAGCAACAAAAAAACTCATCTGGGGCCATTTGGGTGGATTTTCCTTATCTCTGGCCCCCCTTCTTCGATGTTGACATGTGCCATCTCTTTCTGACCGTTAGAGCCAATAGAATCCGAAAGAAATCGTCCCGCACACACTCATGTAAAAAAAAAAATGGCGTCTTCGCGCAAGCAGTTTTGCTCCAGAGTGAAGCTGTCTCTCGCTCTGACATCTCAAAACCGAAAAGCAGATTTATTGCTCATGGATTATCAGAAATCATTCAAAGTGACACAGACACATTGGATTAACCTATGGATTAACTTCAGCATCGTTTCTATCGTTTTAATGCCATTGAAGACCACTTTTGACCAGACTACCACACAGGTGAGCCATTTTGTCGTTTTTGGCTAACTAGCTCCATATATTTTGATGTGTGTTCTTGTTATTATCTCAGAGTTCGTATGATTGGGTGATAATGAGGATAACCATCTATTCTGTGTCCCCTCACGATGTGAAACGATGGGTTGAGATGTGCAGCAAAGATAAATAATAAGGTTTTGTGAGTGAATTTCGGTGCAGTCATCTGTTAGCATTTTTCGCTAGTTGCTAATTCAGAGGCTCAGCGTTAGCATTGTGGGGTTTTAAAAAAAATTAAATTAAAATGATCAGTTAGATGAGTTTCTTTCCGTTACACATTCATAGTTTATTAAATGAACATGCCCTCAGACACTGTTTTCTGCAAGATATTTCAGGAGGCCCCCGGAACCGGGGTCTCTCGGGCTTAACAGGTTAAAAGCTGAAAGGAAGTACAAGGAAGATATAATACAAAAAAGCTGACGAAGACTGACATGGAGGGAGACGGGAAAAACAAACAATGAACCGACACCGAACACAGGAAGAGACCAGACTAAATACAGGGAGGGGTAATCACGAGACGAGAACCACAAGGGCAACAGGTGAACACAATCAGACACACCAGGGAAACTAACGACAGGGAGGAAAACACAGGGAGAAGGACCAGACAAGAAACAAGGAGGAAAACATGACAGGGAGAACAGAACAGCAAAATAACCCCACAACTAGACACAACAAAACTCAAACCCTGACACATACTCTGCAATCCAAGACTCGATTAAATCCACCAAAAACCTGACATGACGATAACGACTGTTTTTCAAAAAACACAAATACCTCCCTGTGTGTCTCTGAGGACTGATGTTGGCGGAGAAAGCAGACTGCTCTGTGTGGTGTCGCTGTGCCGCTGTCACGTATGTTCTTTGATCTCTGCGTCACTGACCAATTTGATATTCGTGTGACAGAAACAATTCTAATCCATATATTTTCCCTACCGTAATCAAATTGTTTTATTACCCTGCGCTTTGTACGGCTACCTGAAACACCTCCCCTTCGACTTTACACGTAATTGGACCCAAATAGTCCAGTTACGTCAAATAGGCTACAGTTAAATCACAATACACCCAAAACGTACTTGATCAAACTAGTAATTGAACTAGTATACAACAATTTAATTATTTAGATCTGTAATTTCCTTATAAAAGATGCAACATTGGGTACAAACACTCTCAACACAGTCAACTGGCACATCAGGCCCCTGTCGCTGAAAGGTCAACTTCATACTTTAATTTAATGGCCCAATTCCAGAAAAAAAAAAAATGAGACCAGTGGAAAAACAGTTATATCAATGTTTGACCGATTCATCAACTAGTCTGTATAGCAAATGAAATGCTATGTTCATTAAGAAAGAATATGGTTGGTGCAAAAATCCCTCAGCTTGATGAGACAAGTGTCACAGGAAACAAGTTAATCCAACCGTAACACATGGTGGGCCATGACAGCATTGGCACAATTTATTTTTTGTCCTTTGCCTTTCTCCTGCACGCAGACCTGTTGGTATGAGGTCGTTAGTCACGCTCCATGTGGAAAAAATACTTTTTCCAACCTGAAAATAGTCCATGAGGAGCAACACGGGGGCAGTCAGTTTACTGAGCGCTCTAAGGACCTCAAAATGCTCCCATAATGCTGAGCAAACACATTCTGAATGCCTGTAATTGCATGTAAAAAAGCTTGTTACAGAAAAAGTAATGTGACACGGCCCACATTTATCTGACCAAGCATCCCGGGCAGGCTCGTTGCTGAGGTTGGCATGCAACGTGGATAACAATGTTCACATCTTCCAGCCCACGGACCTATTATTACAGATCCCTTCAGAGCTAACAGGCATTTTCCCTTAAATCCATGCTTTCACTTCTCTTGTTAAATATGCCGCCTACGCAAATACACATCCACAGATTTAGATTTCAGTACATAGTTGGCATTATTACCACAGGTTTTAATTTAGCCTTAGCCACCGGGACCTGCGACTTTGTGACTGTGGCGTGGCAACACATTTATGACTTTTACAGACCTCTGTTTACCAGGGAATCACTGCAACATCCACACTTCTCTGGTATAGCTCAAGCAGGTTAAAATGTACACAGGCAGGGCAAGCTTTATTTAGAAAGCACATTAGAAAACTAAATGTGCTTTAATTAAAGATAAAAAAGATACAACATATATAATAGTAATAATACTGAATAGTGATGCTGATAATGCTTGAAAATGTTGAATTTGAAAATTGTGACTCTTACCTTGTCTCCCTATACGCAGAACCCGCACAGTGCGTAGGGCTTCATCTTGCGCAGGGGGGGGTCATGTGCGACTGCGAGCTGGGGACTTGAGATGGGCTGCAGTCGAATAGTCAGTTTAGCTTAGGAACCTTCCTAACGGAGTGAAATGATCTTTTTAACTTTAGATCATCGTCGGTAAGTAAAATAAGCAATACCACTGTGTGGAAATGCTCTGTTACAAGTAAAGTAACGTACCAAAAGTAAAAGTACTAAGAATCACTATTAATGTTGCAGCTAGTACAATCGTGTGTGACATCCTATTATATACATTTATATTCATATATTATCAACAGGCTGGACATAATGTAATTCACTTTCACAATCATTGTAAACATCTAGGGCCAGAAATGTCTTTAGTTCATCCTTACTGTTGTTCTGTTTATACTTATATATTGTATTCTTATATCCTTGTGTGACCTTTACCTGTCCTGTGTTTTTCATTCTTATTGCTGTTGCTGCTATAACACCTGAATTATCTTATCTTATTGTCATCCAGGCAAGAGGAAACGAGGAGAGGAGCACCTCACAGTCCTGAGGGAGATGCACACCGCAGATCTGGCCCAGCAGAAGCTGAACCAGGCTCGGCAAGAGCTGAACCAGCTGGTCTTAGAGCAGGGGTGGGGAACCTCCGGCCCTCGAGGTAATTTATAAACACACGCAAAAAAAAAGATTAAAGAAATCGAGAACGCAAAATAATAAAAAAAGTGAGTGCCTGTTTTTTCTGGTCACGGTCAGGGTCCTTGAACACAACACAAGCCTAATGTGTCATCACGTGGTATTATATGTCTCGTCTGAAAGGGGTGTAGTGCTGACGGAGAGCACCGGAACGCCGCTCCGGCATTCAAAAATTGCAGTACCCATAAGGAGCCGTACACATGCCGCAGTTTTTGCATGGCTGTGTCTTTAGTTGTAAGCCCAGTGGCGATCTGTTTATCTGTCATACTGATCATACAGTCAATAACTTTGTTGTTATTAGCATCTGGTTAGCTAGCTATGCTAACGAATATAACAAGCTTTTTCTACAACCAGTGAGGTAAAGGCACATCATTATAGTTATAAAAAAACAGGAGAATAAAGGAAAAACAGGTATAAAATATTATGACAGTAAAAAAAAGTTATTAATAAACAAGAATACAGTTTGAAAGGGGAGTGATTTGTAAAATATCCATAAAGAAAAACAAATCTGCTTACAGTTCTGTTTCATATGGGTGTTGAGAGATGTATCCATAGAGCTCCTAATGTTGCTCTCAAAGTGCACCAGATTGATGCTTTTAACATTTAAACTTACATCATGTTCACATGGATAGGAAATTAAATACATTTGTACACATCTTATGGCCAATATCTTTATGTTTTGGTGGTCATACCACAACCGTGCACGTTCATGCATGCGCGAGTCATGGTAAGATATCTGGATTAAGAGGTTGCTTTTTCTTTGCACAGAATGAAAGAAAGGCCAAATGAATGGGCTGTGATTTTAGTATTTTTAAGCAGAGGTCAATAATTTGTACGGCCCTCGGAGGATGTTGTAAAAATTGAAATGGCCTTTGAGAGGAAAAAGATTCCCCACCCCTGTCTTAGAGGATGTTGCCCAGTCGAGGGAGTTGGAGGCGGCCTTGAGAAGGGAGGAGAATGCTCAAACACAGGCATTTAACCAAGCCTTCCTGAACACTCTTGGCCAGCTTCTAGGTGCAATGGGCAGCCGACGTGGCCCGTCTCCTCCAGCACAGGACTAGAGCCTCTGTAATTTCCATATGCTCTCTGTGAACCTGCTCTTCAAAGTGTCTACATAAGAGTTTATAACACTGTACAACAAATCACCTCTGGCTGGCAGAGAACTCTCTGTACATTTTACATTTATATATTCATTTTAATATGTAATATGTCACATACTTATGTATATATAATACCTTGCTTTATATCTTGTTCATTTGTAAATTCAACATGCATATTTTCTACTTTCTTGTTTATTTATTGTCTTTACATTTGTATGCCATGTCTTTTTATGCTGCTGCAACACAAACACTTCCCAAATTAGGATCAATAAAGTACTTCTTATCTTATATCTTGTTGATAAATAATTGCACCCAACAGCAATCGTACAGAAAGAGAAGAAGGATAAGAGATCATGGGAGAAAGAGAAGGAAAAGTTACTGATACATATTTCTTTTGTAATCGTATTAAGAATAATTCATGATAAATAAATAATACGGTAAAGATTGCTCAATTTGAATACCCTCGTTGTAGTTGTTGTGGCCACTAGACTCAAAGAACACATTGCTTATATATTTCAAAGAGAAGAGAGAACAAAAAAAACATATACAAAGAGAGTGGTGCACAGCGCTGCACAGCTTTTAACATTATGTCTAGAAAAAAAGATTGAGGTTACTATGGCAACTCCATTGTAGAAACCCAGATTAAAGGAGCCATTATTCTACTCTTCTACTTGTTCATCTTCTATTTTAATATATTCTTTTAGCCTCTATTCATGTTTACAATTGTCCACACTTAAGACACTACACTACCCAGAATCCCCAGCTATCGTTTGGACTACACCATGTGCTCTGTTTTACAAACCCCGTTTTTTTCACCATTCATTCTGATGGCTGGCGTCTATGTCACATGATCTTCAAATTTCTTCCTGCAGAAAAAGAAAACATGGCCGAAATTCGTTTTATTCTCGGTAGAAAATGCCTATTTTAAAGTTAGTTTGGCCATTAAAATGCGTTTTGATGTAATTTGATGCGAGAAATATGAGTTGTTATTTCAGATTATGTGTGCAGTGGATGTACATGATCTTTAGTTTGCTAGTTATTACGAAGATTACTTCAGGAAATCGCGACGTTTTCATTGTTATCAAGGTGGTTGCTAGGGACGCTGCTATCGATATTATTTCTGTTATGTTGTGTAACTGTTTAATGGTGTTATCTTTATTGCTACCCCCTTCCCCGTCAATGTATAGTGTTGGTCCACAGCCTAAACATATTAGTTTAACAAAATCCGCATCTAAAGATAGCCTACGTTATTTCCCCCCTGTGCAATTCCAGTCTCACATCTCACAGCACATCGTCATTAACAAATACCGGAAACAGACCGAAAACATTTAAAAAAAATAATAATAATACTTTATTCCGAGTGTGCTTGCTTTTCTCTTTGAAAGTCATCACATAACGGCATTGTAATACACGGTTCGGCCATTACATATTACATATCTGCCGTAGTTCTGTATTTATAGAGCCCTGATGAGAAGACAAACATGAGGAACTGAAAACGTGACGTGGATCATAAATATATCAGCCATTAAACAACATCTTACATTTCTTTTCACACAATACGTCTCCTTGCAGTATCAACACTAATTCGGCTCACTTTATATTTGATCCAATTGGTAGATAGGCTGTATTTACACCATAAAGGTGCACAGCTGATATAAAGGGACACCTGGTGGTTAAAGCATGTTATTGAATTTAATTATTTTTATTATTAGATATTAATACGATCCCTATAAAGTATATTCATTACTCGTTATTCTCTACTAATAGTTAATTAAAGACTGTATGTAATGACTATTTTGCACATCCCTTTCAAGATTTCATGATTTTCTAAGGTTTATTGACATATCATATAGGCCTACACAACTGTGGTGTAGTTCTGCACTGAATGAAAAACTTGGGTTGCAAGTTCCTCAATAGTGCATTACAAGACATCTATCACTATTTGTACTTACCTCCAGCAATGTTAACTATGTTGAAGCACTTATTTTAACTGATATTATACATAATGTATTATACTCTTATAAGATGTATGTAGATATTTCATCTCCGGCCTTGTCAGGTATTGAACAATCAATAAATAAAGAACACAGAATTTGTGTGATTATACTAAATGATTTTCAAATAAACACAACTGCATATTTAACTGTTACACATGCTGATGTAACGCAAATGTTCCAACTTGGGATCAATAAAGTATATCTTATCTTAAGCTGATCGATGGCTACTGCCATATTTGCAAAATGTGCCTCTGAACCTTGACAAGTGCATGTTTCAGGCTTATCAATTAATGTCATGTAATGTTATCACAGGGGTCACACACATAAGACCAGCTGTTAAATAAAGCTCTTCTGACCTTAGCTGGCATGTGGGTATATATATTAATATTGCCCATAATGGGCACAAGCAATTTTCACCCATTTATTAATTATATGTTTTAAATGTGAGTGTTTCCTGTCCCCTAAACCTCCAGGGATGTACACAGTTTAATACTGGCAACTTCTTATTATGGGAAATACGAAAACGTCTTTTAAAACTACAACTCCCAGTAGAGACGTGCCATAGAGAACATGTTGCGAAACAGAATAGCCAGCATGTGTAGTTCTGGGGACGGGGTGGGGGAGGGGGGACGCGGTGGACCCGTTCAAATCCAGTTTTGGACAGTCTGCCGTGGTTCCATCCCATTTCAAGTGCTGTTCGAGAATCGGCTTAACCCTCGGAGCACACTCTCCAATCACAGAGCTTGAGGACTATCACGGGGTTTGTCAAACAGAGCACATGGTGTAGTCCAAATGATAGCTGGGGATTCTGGGTAGTGTAGTGTCTTCTGCCATCCTTTACTCCTGGGAATGGACGCTCACATTACCTTTAAGGGCAGCCGACATAAACGAATGCCGTGCTTCCATGAGCGTCAAATCCCGACGCAGATGGGAATACATTGCAATCAGTTGAAAGCTATTTGCGTCCCTTTATGACGCTGAAGGAGCCTAGGAGCGTCACAATTGGACGCCACGGACACTGACCAAACGTCGCTATTGGACGCTTAGGGAGTGAGAGTGTGTTGCCACAACACGTGCTCTGCATATGTTCCTGTTGTATATCTGCTGTTCTGCTGTCAGCCATCCAGTGTCAGGGAACGGTTTTAAGAGCCAGTTTTGCAAGGGATAGGCAGAGACTCCCACGATGTAATAGCCAGCATTCACCCCACCAATGTTCCTGGTGCAAGCTGGAAAGTGGCTGCCACGACTGGCCAACTCCCACAATGTAGGCTGTACTGTAGGGCAGGGATCACCAACTACATTTGTCAAAGGGCCAAAATTAATCCAAGAGACGCTTTCGGGGGCCAGCGATTTTTATATATAGCCCAGAATTTAGAAGCTGTTGACGGGGGGGACTGTAAACTCGCCAGAGCCTCATAGCGGGGCTACTGTGGAGCGCATAAAGCAGACTCTTCACACAGTGCTACTGTCCCGCAGCTGCTGCCTCTCCGTTGGACTCTGTTGGGGGGGGGGGGGGGGGGGGGGGGTGCTATGGAGCACGCTCATGTACTGTCAACTTGCCGGAGCCTCGTAGCAGGGCTACTAGTGATGTGTCGGTCGCGAACGAGCCGATTCTTTTGAACGGCTCTTTGGTACGAACGAGGGGAACCAAGTCGTACTGGGTGAGAGCCGTTCTTTTTATCGTTCAATCGTTGGTCCGCACTCACTGCCTGCCAATATCCACTCGCCTTTTAAAAAGCTTGATTTTGTTCCCCAAATATTTTGTGAAGACCCGCCCCTACTCTGATTGGTAGGTTTCAGCACGAGGAGTGAGATGGGGTGGGTCTTAACGGAATACGCGAGAGAGAGAGAAGTCATAACAAGTGGTACAGGACAGGTAGACGACGTGTTTTTCGGATGTAAAATGAGCCAAACGCGAAAATGCAGCAGCATTTGGATGCACTTCAACCAAAACCCAGGCAGTGATAAAGCGCACCATTTGTAAAGGCAACATATCCTTTAAAGCAGGGTCAACAAATAATCTCCATCGCCACTTAAAAACACAGCATATGATATTAAGAGTTGCGTGAATTTAATTCAAGGCAAGGCAACTTTATTTACTTGACACATACAGAGGGTAAATTCAAAGTAGTACATTCACTGACATGAATGACATGGATATGGCACCACCTTGTGTCATATTTCCAATGCAGATTATTGACATAAGGTCTGGCAATACAGTCAATCATTATCCTGGTGATTATTTCGCAGATAAACCTAGTAACCCCGTCCCCTTTAAAACAAACGGCTCTTTGAAAGGAACGGAGCCATAAGATCCGGCTCCCCTCAAAAAATAAATAAACACTTAACTGTTTTGTCTAGTTAAACTTCGAAACGCATGAGGGCGCTGTAGGACATAGGTGTGGAATGTACATGCTGAGGATGGAAGGTGAAGGTAAAAGAAGAATAAAGTGAAATGTAAAGGAGCCTACAGAATGGAGACATATTTGACAGGGACGAAAAGAAAAACTGGCGATGCTTCAGAGACAAACACGTGTGACGTGTTTGTCTCTGGTAAAAGCTGCATCAGTGAACAGCAAAGCACAATTGGCGTCATACTTAGTTGCATACAGAATTGCAAAGTGCAAGAAACCACACGCAATAGCTGAGGATCTCATACTCCCCGCTGCTCTTGATATGGTGTCAACTATGATTGATGAGACAACCGCAGCAAAATGTAAGGATATCCCCCTGTCCAATGACACAGTGTCGAGACGTATACACAACATTTCAGATGATCTTGAAGAACAACTCGCAGAGAAACTAAAAGACAAACGTTTTGCATTACAAGTGGATGAGGCTACTGACAGTAATAAAGACTGTTTGTTTATTGCCTATGTTTGCTTTCTCAATTCCGAGTCACTAAGTGAGGATTTTCTGTTTTGCAAGTATGTCAAATGCAGAGCAACAGCTGATGAACTCTTCGGGATTCTTGACAGTTACCTGACAGAACACGGACTGAAATGGGAGAACTGTGTGGGCTTTTGCTCGGATGGTGCACAGACCATGTCAGGGAAAAGAAGGGGACTGCAGGCACTTATCAAGAGGGTCTCTCCCAACCAGTGGCGAGCCGTGACTTTTATACCTAGGCCCTCTGACCCCCACCCCTTCCCTCAAGTTATTACGTCACAGCGTATACTTCAGCGGAATATCAAAACAACGCCCGGGGTGCAAAACGCATCAATGAAAGTGACCCTCTACCACACAAAACAACACCTGTAAATAACCCTATTTGTGTTCTTAGAAATCGAAAAGAATATTGCATTGTGTTTGTTACTTTCGTTGCAGTTGTATGTCTTAAGTGTAATTTGGCATGCTTTTATTGTGAAGGCGAGTTAACGCTGTTGACAGGAAGTTGTTGTTGCTATGGAAACAAGAAAAGTTTCACAGCGGGCGGAACTTGTCATAAAGTCCATGATAATAACACCCACCCATTTAGAGGGAAGATATGATTGCTCAATTGTACTGTCATTTGACATTACTCTCTCTTTCAGTTACTATAGCTGGCCATCTGTGAATTCATAGATGGACCGCCTGGACGTCCAACAGCTCCTCTCTTCACAGTAATACGCAGAGACGAGCTTCTTTCATTTAACCCTTCACATTCCAACAAACTGAATAGGCAGATTGGAAGGATTTATTTCTTTAGAAATGTTATTTTAAATACAATTAAATCAAGTTATTTTGGTAAAACTAATGAAAAATATAACTAAAAAAATATATTAAAAATATATTATTTGTTTTAATGTTTTTAAATATTATTTTGTAGAATATCTTAGGCCCTCACAGAGGGCCTAGAGGGCCCTGATGGCTCGCCACTACTCCCAACGCACGATGGATGCGCTGTGTCATTCACAGAGAGGCTCTAGCATCAAGGCAGCTTAGCCCCGAGCTAAACAAGGTTTTGACTGAAGTTGTTAGCATGGTCAATTTCATCAAAACCCGACCCCTGAAAGCGCGCCTGTTCTCTGCACTTTGTGATGAGATGGGAGCTGAACATACCGCTGTGCTGTTTCACAGCGAGGCCAGGTGGCTGTCGCGAGGGAAAGTGTTGTCGCGAGTCTTTGAGCTCAGAGAGGAGATTCGGGTGTTCTTGGAGGAGGAGAGGATGCATGAAGCTGCAAGCAAGTTCAGTGATGAACAATTTCTGATGAAACTGGCCTATCTCAGCGATGTATTTGGAAATCTAAATTAATTAATTATTCAGTTTCAAGGCAGAGGCAAGCACATAGCCTACCTCACCTGGCAGACAAGATCAGTGCATTCTAGGGCTGTCCCGAATACCATTTTTCAGCAGAAAATATTCGGAACAGAGATTCTTTTTTTTTTTTTTTTTTTTTTAAATAACATTTTTTTTTCCAAAAGGTTTCATAACACGCTCCGAATCCGAGACACCTGACAACACGCTGTTAAGCAGAAGCGCAGAAAGAGCATACTATTACGATATTTATTTATTGTCTCAGTACTCGCATACATTACAACTAAATGTGTCCTCTGCATTTAACCCAGCCGCAGTGCAGCGCCCGGGGACCAAATCTGGTTCCAAATTCCGTCTATAACATTTTACAACCTGAAGAGTCAAACAAAGATACAAAACACATATTTCTGTTATAACAACAATGCTTTTAATAAAATAGCCGTAACAGTAGGCCTAACAGTGTAATACTTGTTACCGATACAGTAAACAGTATTTAAATAAATGAAGAACGAAAAATAAATGAACGAACTGTAATAAATAGGTAGCACCATTATAATAACAGCAGCACACATTTTAATAAACCAACAATTTAAATGCAAATAAATGAATGGCTTGGCTTTATATAGACTAAAACTAACTAACAAATAGAACAAGGTAGGAGGTAGCGTGATTGAGCGCTATAACAATAACAGCAGCATACACTTCAAGAAACGAACAATTTCTTTCCAATCTTTCAAATAAACAAATACATCACAATCAGATTCCAAGCTTCATTTGACTAAGCCGTACGCCAGCCTACCTACACTCTCTTCATGTTGTGTGCGAGGAAGATGAGTTTATCCACATTCTCAGGTAAATGTGAACTTCTGGTCTTGTTCACGATGTAGCCAGCCTTTGAGAAAATGCACTCTGACGGGGTTGAAGTGGCCGGAACGCAAAGGCAGTGCTTGGCCGCAAATGCCAGTTTGGGATACCGGTCACTGTTGTGCTTCCACCATGCAAGTGGGCCGGACTGGATTGTAGTCGTGTCTCTCAAATATTTCTCCATCTCTTTCTTTGCGCTGTCTCCTTCTTGTTCCTCTTCATCATCGGACTCAGACTGCATCAGCATATCCTGCTGTTTCTTTTTTTTGGGGGGTGGCGCGGCAGTCTCCTCTTCTCTATCGCTTGCTGCCGGCTCTCCTTCTTTTGTGTGTTGGTTGAACAAACGGATGGAGTCCAGTGTTCTAAGTTCCTGAATAAAATAGATGGTATCTGTTTAATTCTTGTAATATTGTGTTGTTTGACCAAATCGGATGGACTCCGTTGTTCTAGAGACTCTCCGTCTGACAGGAGAGAGTTCTCCCTCCACCTTGTTGTTGAAAAAGCTCCTTATACCCGTTAGCTTGGCTAGCTAGCACCAGATGCTAACCACAACGATCTCCAGTAGATACCCACCGGTGCGCACGCACACAAAATGGCTCGTGCCACACACACACAGAGCAGAGCTTGAATGAAACACAGAGATCCAAAAGTAAGCTACTTGTACTCACGAGGCTATGCTATTTTTCTGAAGTGTCCCACGAGATTCCTGGCAGCCGCAACTGTGCGACGTATTCTGTCCCGTTTTAGGGCTGTATTTATGCACAGCTGTAGCGTGTGTCCTGAGCAGTAGACCCCTTGAACGTTGCCCCATTTCTCCGGTTCTTTATTCAGCGTCTCTGTGCACAGCTTCATGTTGCTGGCATTGTCGTGCAACAGCGGCTACTCGCTTATAATTCGGAATGGCAAAGGCGTCCGCCACTTCTCCAAGCTGTTCTGCAATGTTTACTCCCGTATGGTTTATTTCCATTACAAAGTTACAGAGTTTCCACTCCCGATTTATAAAGTGACAGGTGACAGCCATTACGCCTCCATACGCACCGAGGTCTGAATGTCCGTTGTAAAACTTACGGCAGTTGAGTTTTCAATCTGAGTTACAATTTGGTCTCGGTGATCGCTGTACTTCAAAGACATGGCATCTAAAATACTGGAGCGTTTGGGGACAGTGTAGCCGGGCTCCATCTTCTTCATTAATTTTCTGAAGCCTTCGCCTTCGACTATGTAAATGGGTCTCATATCCATAGCGATGAAATCTACTATGGCATCTGTTATCTCTATCTTTCTTTTCTCCGTTATCGTTTTTTGGAACTGTAGGGTCTGCTGTATTGTTGAGGATGTTGATGGCTGGGATGCGTGGGGATGCACCTATGGACACAATGTATTATTAGGCTGAGCTACTCAACTTTATGCCAATAATTGCCTTAGCCCCAGATGTTCCCACATTACTCCATGTATTATTTTCACTATTCGATAAAATTAAAAAACTAATATAAAAAAACAATTCGGTTGCTTGCTTGCAACTATTTTCCAACCAAAGTAAGTGCACATTTGTATCAACGTTACTGTTTAAACGGCGGATAAAGCAGCTTCATTATGGCAACTTGACAACAGCTAAGCTAAGCTAGGCTACTACTTACAGCATCCAGGTGACTTTTCAGAGTTGTTGTGCTACCGTGGTGCAGTAGGTCAGTTTCTTGTCGCATATTTGGCACACTGCCTTCTTCTTACCGTCGTCCAATTTAAAATGGTCCCACACAGCTGAAGTCTTCAGGTTTGTGAAACAAGGTGAAGCGATTTGAAACGTGACTCTGTAAGTGAACGCGATGTCAGGAGCCCAGGCTGAGATTGTATATATTTCCGCATTTTAACAGTGCAATTGAAAAGTATAAATATAGTATAAGAATATGGCAATTCACCTTTATTGATAGCATACATTTAGGCAAAAAAAACAATATCCGAATAATGAAATTGAAACCCGAATAGTTGGCCAACGAACGAATATTCGAATAGTCGAATATTCGGGTACAGCCCTAGTGCATTCACTCGAAAGCTGGAGATGTGGGACCGGCGCCTTGATCAAGGAAATACTGATGCTTTTGAGAATCTGACTGAATTTGCAGAAAGCAGTGATTCTGAAGCCACCACAGTGATCCCCTGTCTCAAGCAACACATCTCTTCCCTGATGGGATTATTCAAAAAATACTAACCAAACAACAGTGCTCAGTATGACTGGGTGATGGATCCATTCAATGCAGCAGGTTGGTGTTTTATTTTATTGACTGACTAATTATGACTATGAGTGCTGTACATTCATTTCATTTATGTTGTCTGTAAGCTACTTAACTGGTATGGATTGTTTTAAAACTGAAATGTCTTTAATGTATTTAATATGCAATTACAAATAAATTATCTATCTGCAGCACCTGCCGATTTCAGCTCTGCAGAAGAGGACCAACTCATCCTCATTACATCTGACTCCACCCTAAGGCTGAGGTTTAGAGCTCAGACACTGACTGCATTCTGGTTTGGTGTGGAGAAGGAGCATCCACTCATAGGGCAGAGGGCTGTGGGCATCCTTCTCCCCTTCGCTACATCCTATCTCTGTGAGATTGGCTTTTCAGCTGTTGCTTCTCTGAAAACGAAGTACAGATCAAAGCTCAACATTGAGCATGACTTGAGAGTGGCAGTATCAAGCCTGCAACCACGTTTTCAAAAAATGTGCAGTGCAAAACAGGCTCATTGCAGCCACTAATGCTGTGATAAGACACACTTTTTTGCCAAATATCAGTTTATTTTCTTTTCATTTTTTTGCAAAGATTGCAAAGTGGCAAACTATTATAATTTATTGTTCTAGCAAAGGGATTGCACAATTGTATTATGTATTTTTTTTTTTTGACCACACAGAGCATTGTTTTATTATCACTGTTCTAGCAAAGTTTTTTTTTTGTTGTATTTTAATAAATGTTAACTTGGACCATTACGTGACTATTTGTGTTGGAGCAAACTTGGAGCAAACTTGTCCACCCTCAATTGCTGGTATACAAAATACCAGTAGTGCAGCTGTTGTCATGTTCTTCACAGATCCCTCAAAAATTAATTGAGCAAGTCACTAGTTTCTTGCGCTACACAAGTCAAATAAGCAGGAAACATGTGGGTCATTTGTGCTCTATGCATACAGAAAATACTATTAAATCCGTGCTGACAGGAAGTCTTTGTGAATAAACCAACACTCTGGAACTGGTACATTTCTGTGGTTGAATTGAAAACATTCAGCATTTTTATGATAAGAAAAAGATTAGATAGATGAAAATGTTTTAGTGATGGTGGTAGACTGATCCTCTCATTCAACCTTAGCAGAACACTTTCTTTCTGTAGGCAATGGAATTGAAGTCAGGACTTTCGAAGGTGTGGATCATGAAGCCTCTCACTGAGACTTAAACTTTTCTGACAACATATATCTTCTTCGACAGATCCCTCAAAAATGAATTGAGCAAGTAACTCGTTTCTTGGTCATCCGTTGTCTCCCTTTCAAATTCTGGTTTTCTTGACCTTTGTGCTGATCCCCACCATAGATCCATTGGCCCTTCAGCATTGAAGTCTTGGATTGTGGGTCCCTCAAGTGACACCAACATCAGCCTATCCATCATCTCTACTTTTAGAGATGACCTCCAATCTGTCTTGATTCTGCTTAGACAGCTGAATCGGGATATGGGCAAACCTCTCCTGGTGGCCTCCATAATATGCACTGGTAATAAAACGCCACCCTGCATTGGCAATAAATGCCTTCAGTTGAATCCACTCTGTCAAGACTATTTCCTCATGTATAGGTTTTTGTCTCTGTAGGACAGGTTGGAAGTGACTCCATAGTTGCTTGATGTCATGGTCTCCATATGCTGCAAGCTCTGCTTTCTCCCGTGGCCACTCCTTAAGGTCAAAGTACCTAGCAGCTCTCAAAATGGGTGTTGCTTCACTATCAAACCTCTTATTCATGTGCTGCATGACTGTTTCAATCACTTCAGGGTATTTGTTGCTATCATCAGTCTGCACATACGTCAGTTTAGTACCTTTGTACATGGCTTCAAGACCAGTGGAGTCTCGCTGGAGAGCAGCAGTAAATTCTGCCAGTTTGCTTCCGGGTGATTGTTTTAGTGCAGTCAGCTCCAAATTAGCTGTTTCTAATGCATCCAGCATGCCATTGACAGTGAGGCTATCTGTCATGCCTGATATTAATGTGTGTTGCTTGAGCCGGATATATATTAATGTCTTTTTAGCCGGTACTTATTGTTTATATTTATATATATTTTGTGTGTTGGTTGAACAAACGGATGGAGTCCAGTGTTCTAAGTTCCTGAATAAAATAGATGGTTTAATTCTTGTAATATTGTGTTGTTTGAACAAATCGGATGGACTCCGTTGTTCTAGAGACTCTCCGTCTGACAGGAGAGAGTTCTCCCTCCACCTTGTTGTTAAAAAAGCTCCTTATACCCGTTAGCTTGGCTAGCTAGCACCAGATGCTAACCACAACGATCTCCAGTAGATACCCACCGGTGCGCACACACACAAAATGGCTCGTGCCACACACACACAGAGCTTGAATGAAACACAGAGACCCAAAAGTAAGCTACTTGTACTCACGAGGCTATGCTATTATGTGCAGAATCCCTCTCGCTTTCAGGTGGTTTTGATTGAGTGTCCACACGTGGACGTTTAAGGACTAAAAAACGATCAATTTTTCACTTTGCTGTTAGCAAATAATTTGGCGCTCTAGCTAACAGGAAGTCAATCAAGTCTCACAAAGTAATTTAGCCTATGGGTAGGTAAAAAATCGAATGGGTGCTGGCCATTGGCCTAATCATATCACCTGTGTTGGCTTTATGTTTTTGGTCAAAAATGTGTTTGTTTCACATTTACATTGATGTAATCAATAATTTTTCTAATTTAATAAAAATAATAATAATAATTATCGAAAAGAAAAAAAAAAACATTTCTTGGGGGTGCTTTGGCAATCCTGGGGGGTGTCCGCACTTGTCATTGGCTAAGTCAAAACTCACGTTGCACACTAGGTTCGTGGGCCATAGAGAAAGTACTTTAGTTAACAGCTTCAAGATGTCTCTCTCCAAGCCCAAGAAACGTAAAGTTGATTCGGAAAATCGGCAATTCCAGAATGAATGGACTGACAAATATGTATTTACTTTGCTAGCCGCAACAAGTAATAAACCCGTGTGTTTAGTGTGCAACGAAAGTATATCCGTGATGAAAGAAACGTAAAGCGACACTACAACTCAAATCACGGCTCGTTTTCTGCCAGTTTTCTTCCCGTGGGCTCAGAGGAACGGAGAAGGAAAGTACAGGGACTGCTAGCATCATTTGAACGGAGTCAAGTGGCCAACAATGAGGAAGGTGGCCTTGCTTATACTGACAATGTTTGGATCTACCTATACTTGTGAGTCTAGCTTTTCTCATATGAATGCCATCAAAACAAGGGCACGTTGCTCCATGACCAATGAGAAGTTGCATGAGTGTCTCAGGATTGCTCTTACCACTTATGAGCCAAACTATGCTGAAATAGCTAAATCAAGGCAGTGTAATTTCTCTCACTGACTCAAACAGGCTAAACATGACAGAAGTCTGATTCATGGTATGTATGCAGATCTGTTTTTATGGTCATTCATTTTATGGTCATTCAAACAAGCCTACTTACTGTTTCGAAAATTGTAAAAATGTTTCCAAGATATGAATGTTATTGTGAGTCTGATGGCTATTGTTTTACTATGTTCTATTTGCATTTAGTATTACATTTATGGACTTGTGTTGTCTTCAATGCACCTTATGTATGCTTGGAAGTGTTGAGGATATTATACACAGGGCTACTTACTGTTAATGTGATGAATACTGTTTTATTATATTCATCTTGTTTTGTACATTAGTGGACATGGAACTGTTGGGGGAAAAAACCTCATGTCTCCTTAGTTTTAAAGATGCAACATTTTGCACTTTTGTGTCAAGCCTTGTAACCGAAGCTTTCCTACTTTTTTATGGACTGGTTGCTTTCTGTAATGATTTATGTTGATACAATTAAAGTAAAAAAAAAAGGGATGCACTTGACTAGTTCATTTAATGTATTAGTATATATTAACACTACTGTAAGCAAGAGTTATTTGTAGTGATTCCTTGACAAAGTATTGTGTGGCCCACAAACCGCCAGTGATTTTCCTATTTGGCCCACTTGCTAATGAAGTTGAATAGCCCTGGCCTAATCCAAAACATACGCGCTCTCGCTAAGCGGTCCTACGACGCTGGTTATCAAGTGGATCGCTCAAGCCAGCCGTGCCCTGTCTAGTTAGGTGCGTGTTCACATGAAAGGGGTGGTATTTGGAGCATTCGACCAATCACAAACATGGACAAGCGTACTGACAGCGCAGCGTCATTGTTACAGCCGCTGCCTTCCTTGGGGGTATACTACGAAGCAGGATTTTCGCTTAGCCGGCTAAATTCAGGGAAAACTCCGGCTTTCCGGTCCTACAAAGCTCGTTCTCTTTTTAGCAGGCTAGATCTCCATGGTAACTTATGCTTAGCGGCTAACCTGGTCGGGACCAGGTTAGGTTGCAGGCTAAGAGCTCAACTCAGTGAAAGCACTGCCTGCTGACCAATCAGAGCTCAGTGTGCGGAGTTTAAAGCAATCAAGTCATATTACAGGAGAAAGGAAATACAGAAAAGCTGCCGTTGCAGGAAAGACGGCCGGCAAAAATCACCGACTGTGAACGTGAACATTAATAGAATATCACCTCCCATCTTCAGAGCAATCTGACTATTATAACATTGGCGTTAAGAAAGCTTACTTAAATATCTGCCACAACATAAGTAACCGGATCAGAGTAACATTAAGTACAGTCCGCGGCATATTACATCATAATGTATCATATATTTCCTTATCTGAGTCAGCTGAGCCGTATCTGGCCGTGCAACACTCACAGTGTCACATACTGTATGCAGAAGTATTATTTTAAGCAACACATTAAGTTGACGAAACACTCGAGACAAATGAAGCTGAGCGCAAGTTCAGACAGGAAGACCTAACACTCCGTATTGCTCGTCATGGCAATACTCGCTCCCTCCACTGGATGACAGGGAGCGCCACTCCTTAGCCAACATATCACTTCCCTCCATTCACAAGCCTAATTATCGCACCTGTTAAACCCTCTATATATGCTCTCCCCTTTCCTATCAGCTGTCTTCCAGGCGTCAACGCGCAACCCTCCTCCACCCCTTCGCCTCCTGCTTCCAACTCAGGGCCAAGCTCAACCTTCTCCCTTCCAACCAGACCTAACCACTCATTACCACCACCAGGTCTAGACCCAGGGGGGTTCATCGGAAACGGTTCTTTCCCTTCCCGAATGATGTCCTACAAAACCTGGGCCTAGTCGCCAAAACACATTTCATTCACTTGTTATAAACTGTCATCATTATGTTTCATTTATATAATGTGACCGATAATAAACATGTATTTCATACATCACGTCTCTCCTGATTGAAATGTAATTAAAGTCAGATCCACTCGTGTTTTAGACGGGGCAGTGATATCATAAACCTGTTAATGTACGCATTCAAACACTTTTTCTTTTGCCAGCTTTATTCACCTTGCAGGTGCAGCTATGTGGCTTTTATCCTGGATCAAGTGTTTAAGTCATGGATGTTTAAAGTTTAACTTCTTCATATGTCTAATATTATAGTTGACTTTTCATTCAGGAAGTATGACGCTGCGCTGTCAGTATGCTTCTCCATGTTTGTGATTGGTCGAATGTTCCAAATACCACCCCTTTCATGTGAACGCGCACCTAACTAGGTACGACACGGCTGGCTTGAGCGATCCACTTGATAACCCGCGTCGTAGTACCATTTAGCGAGAGCACATATGTTTTGGATTAGGCCAACCGGCTAACTCAAACATATCCAGGTTAGGTTGAACCAGCTTCGTAGTACAGGCCCCTGGTATTGTTAATTCTGTTTGTGTGTGTGTGCGCGCGTGTGCGTGTACATGAGCTGTGCAGTTTCTCCGATGCCACTGGTCGTCCCACCCTCGCAACATCTGAAGAGGTGATTGGATAAGACGTCATCCAATCTCCGCCCTTTTCCGGCACATCTTCCGGGGGAGGAGTACAAAGGCTGGGGATGAGGATCATTCTGGAGGCTCTGGGTTGTTAGCCAGACGCCTCTAGCCTCATGCTACGTGACTCGTTGTGTTTCTGCTATTAGATCGTCTGTACTTAGTAGCCTGCTTAGCTAAGTAGGCTAAGCTAAGCAGGCTACTCTAGTGCTAAGTAGTGTGTTGTGACTAGTATTGTGTTGTGTTTAGGTTTGTGTTAGCTTAGATCCAGGTAGCTTAGCGCCAGCAGTTAGAATTAGTATTGTGTGTGTGTGTGTGTGTGTGTGTGTGTGTGTGTGTGTGTGTGTGTGTGTGTGTGTGTGTGTGTGTGTGTGTGTGTGTGTGTGTGTGTGTGTGTGTGTGTGTGTGTGTGTGTGTGTGTGTGTGTGTGTGTGGCTAGACCCAGGTTAGCTTAAAGCTCCTGTTGACCAGCCACAGCTGTGTGTGTGCAGCCTTGTTATTTATACTTGTACCGTTTACCGTGAGGTTTTGTTTCTCCGCTACCTATGACGTTAGATTAGTTTTACAACTCTCTTTTGGCGTTTCTTTTTGTTGCTGGTCAGACCAGCCGTATTTGGTATTTTTGGTTTGTTTCAGGCTGTTTGCCTGCATTTTGTTATCACCTGTTACAATAAAGCCACGTTTACCAATTCCACTCTGGTTGTGTTGTTTCCCTTTGGTTCCCTCTTTGCCTAGTTTCATGCGGCTCTTCAGTTCATATCGAATTGTATATGTGTGAGTTTGGGGGAGAGACACTGACTCCTGACTAGTGTTGCACGGTGTACCGATACTTGAAAGGTATACCGCGATACCCTGCTGTTAAAAACGGTACGATTCCTTCGTTTCATTAGTATCGGTACTTTAAGAATGACGGGGGAAAGTACTCCGGTGAGAAAGCGCCGTTTTAATAAGAGCCGTGTGTGTTCAGCGCTCTGCTTCCACTCACTGCACTGCAGCCTTGCCTGCAGTCCCGCCCCTCTCAAGCACGCTCAAGTGCCTCCCCTCTCTCGTGCATGCGCTAGCTGCCAGAGCATGTGAGAAAACGAGAAGCATGGCTGCAAGTGGGAGTGCAACTGCCGCTGCGCCTCGGCTTATTGACAAAAAAGACGCCAGAAGCGAAAATTGGAAGTATTTGAGCTATATCTTGTTGCGAGGTGGGGGTGTTTACAACCCAACTCCTCACCGCGTGTTGTTTTGACGAGTCCTGCTTGAAATCATAACAGGGAAGGAATTAGAAGACACCAGGATACCAGTTAAACAATAATCCGTTTTAATTAAACAAAGTAGTAATAATGCAATACGATATAATATAATACATTACTTATACAATTCAAAGAATCATATAAGCAATGTGTGGAGTACTCCCGCCCTTATTCACGCCCTGCGGACATCCTATCGTCTTGTCAGCACATGAAGAGAGACCCAACCACCAGAAAAATATTTCCCTAATACAAAAGAAGGGGTGGCGTTTCATTGGGGAGATACCAAAACGCTATCTCACAGGGAAATCAGCGCCTGGCAGCTTTTAAAGCCACAGGTGTTGGGAAGGCACCTCATTAAAACTCAAGGAAAATGTCCCTCCCCATTTGTAAACCTATCGATGGTTTAACCCAGAAAACATTATCAGGGATAATCTTTACACTCCAAACAGAAATCACCCTTAATTCTGCATCTTCCTTCTTCACAAATAGCTTAAAACACTCTTTTGATAAACAGGTAAAAAGTCAAAGAAAAAACTATTGTGCTCATCTATTTCTAAGAAAAAGGGAACATTGTTTCAGAAATCTATCAAAAAACCTCTCTATATTGGAGAGGAAAAATGTACCTTTTGTTCCTTCAACTATTAACACACAGAAATGTATAAACTCACACATATACTTATTCAAGATACATAGATTTCCTTAAAACCTGGCCTGCCAGAGATCTCAAACAGAATTTCCTCTCCCAACACCCTGTGTTGCATACCTCGACATCCCCCACTGCAATAAAACTTATTTTTACAGCCCTTTGTCTCTCGCCATTTTAGTCCTCACATTTATGAAAGGATAAAAACAGAGAAATCACTATAAAACACAAACACAGGTATTGCTTGAACAGTATTCACTTAACTGCTACTATTTGATAATTACCAGGGAACTCAACAGACCTCTTTTAATGTCTGGAAATTGCAACAAGACTTTCTGCCCTTTTACATGTATCACACTTCTTTGGTACAATATCTCACATCAATTTCCACAATTCCCTCTTTTGCACTCTTAAAAAAGAGTGCAACTTACACAAGGCACTTGAACCATAATATTGTCGCTCCTCTCCACTGTGTTCATCTCTCAACATTATATTTAGAGCCCTTTAAACATTTAGAAACAGTCCTTCATAGCAATTTCTTATGGCAGAATGAGAGGGAGACCAAAAAATGTCAAAAAACTGCGTCCTTGTCTGCTGAGTCTCCATACTCGTCCTCCGAGACACAGGCCAACAGTGTCAGGAGGGGGAGAAGCAGCTTTCCCTCAATGGTGGAACGGATTAGTCTGACACATAATGAGCGGATGCACGGCACACAACAACACCCACAGGTTAGTCTTTGTCCATGGATACAACTCGAATGGTTTCATCAGACCCCTCTGAGGGCAGGATGGGCTGGTTACACGCAGCACATTTAGGCGCCAGGACCCTGTGGTAGTCTTTCAGACAGTAGATTTTATTCTCAGTGTCTACAGTGAAGGGCACTCCGTCCAGGCTCTCGTTGCAGATGACGCAGCGGAAACAACCGGGGCGGTAAGACTTCCCCAGGGCCTGCCGGCCTGCATGTCCATGATCAGATGTCCACCTGCGTTGCACTTGTCTGCAGACTGCTGGAACCCAGAGTACAGAAAGTCCTCTTCACAGAAAGCCCTTCCTGCGTCATAGTAGAACGCCTTCCCTCTCAGCCTTCGACTACAGGCGCTGCAGGTGAAGCAGCTGTCATGGTAGAGGCTGCCCATAGCTTGGCAGGCCTGGCTGGCTCCATACACCGTCTTGTTGCACTTAACACACACTCCTGTTTCAGCGGAGAGTGGAGTCCCCTGTGTCGTCCTGGCTTGCCGTGTCTTTGTCCCCTCTGATCCGCTGACGGCGGCTTCTGGGCTGCCTGCTAGAGAGATGTCTTCCTTCTCCTCCGGCTTGCTGATGGCTTCCGAGTCGATGCTGAATAGATGTCCTTTCGATCTTCCTTCTCCGGTCCGATGATGATGCCTCCCGGGACGACTGCTGGATGGATGTCCTCCCGATCCTCCTTCCCCGATCCTCCTTCCCCGCTCCGATGATGATGCCTCCTGGGACGACTGCTGGATGGATGTCCTCGAGGTCCTTCTCCTCCAGTCCGCTGATGACAGCATCCGAGTCGACCTCCATGACGAGAGCCAGATGTCGTCTAGGGTCCTCGCAGGTGTTTTCCCCCGCCGCACACTGGCTCCAGTGGTACCAGTTGTCCCCCTTTCCTTGTAGGCGGACGGCATGGGATGTCCTCTGGGTCACTCGGTCGGGGCCGGAGAGCCTGGGGTTGACAGTCAGCCTCCTGCGTCTCGGGTCCCCTTTTGGCATCAACAACCTGTGTGGAGAAATCTGATACAAATCCCTCAAGCCTACGCTCCGGGCTCTGGGGCCCTCGGCTGTTTGACCCACCAGTGCGTGGCAACTTGGAGCCTGTTGGTGGGGTGTCTTAAAACAACAGACGTCTGAGCACAGGTTTTCTAAATTAATTGTGCAGCTTCAGAATCTTAATACTTGGACTGTGCCAACTAAATAAGAACCCCAACATCTTTAGGTAAACTAAATAACATATTTCAATAGCTCTGAATTTCTGACAAGCATCTGTGTTTATCTTCAAATGAAATCCCTGAGATCCCATTAAAAATCTAAATATGATTTGAACTGCTAATGCTTCTGGTAAAGAAACACACTAATGTTATGGATTCAAAAACAACCAAAATCACAATACTAACAAAGTGAATGGCTTCCTGGTGATACTGCTTTTACCCATCAGTTCTTAGATATTATCCCGCTGAAAAAATGAATACAGAATTCCCACCAACTGTCATCAAATGTCTTTCTAAATGTAGATGAAATGTATATCCCCATAATGACCTAAACAATAAAGTCTATGGCTTTTACTTCTTTACCAGGCTAGTTACATGATGTTGTCCAAATTACATTGTGTCTCATTACATTACTATGTTTTAGCTTAACTGTAAATATGTTCTTTCTACATTTCAAACCTCAGTTACTTTAATACCTGTTGAAACATTAGTTGACACATTACTCACAGGTCAGCTTCTTCAGTATTCCATTCTGGACTTACATCTCTCTGGTAGCCCCTTGGCCACTGATTATTTATCTGTGTTACCTGCTATAACTCAATCAATATTAGAGACATGTCAACATTCATCAAACAGCCTCTTATCCCCAGATATGGAGCAGGTCAATTCTAAAACTGTCAATCAATGGTCAGATTGAACAATGGAGTTGGAGCAGCAGGTTCCTTTAAGTCCCTAAATAAAAAAAATGTACATTGTAAAGTTTACACTCCCTCTTTTTTACACATTATCTCATGTGTAAACAAAATCCTGCATGGGAAGAAAACCTTCAGGTCATAATGGATTATAAGACAATACCAAACATTTTTTCCAAATGTACATCCATTATTTCCACAGTAAACACTTGAGAGTGTTTCTCTCCATCATTCAGTCCTAAAAGAAACAGAATCTTCATGTTTTAGTTTGAGTTTCACATTCTGCAAACAGCCACCTCCTGTGGGAGTGAAACATCATCAAGCAGATTAGAAACGGTTTCCCCTTTTGTGCAATGTTAGGAAACCTCTCATTTAACACATTACTATCACACAAAAATAATGTGTTAGTCCAAAAACATGCTTGATTAGTCATTGTTTTAAATCATGCAGTTGCACTGATCAGGTGCAGACATACACTCACTCACACTGTCAGGTTGTAAAGTCAGGTTTTGGTCAGGTACACCTCAGAGTCAGTCATTGAGTGCCTTCCCAAGTTACCCTGTCGGTCAGTTGGTCTCAGTCTTTTTGGCCATGTGTCGTGCCCTGCAGAGATGTTCCAGCACAGGCCAGCATCCTCCGTCTATAAAAATCTGTATATATGGAGCGCCATCATTTATTAATTCACAATTACAACTATAATGTTCAAGATATCTCTGTTTTCCCAAATTCCCTGAAAAGTGTTAGCCAAAAAATGTCACTTCCTTATTGTACTACTACTGCAGTTCATTAACACCTAATCAATATCAACACGTCTAATAGATGTAATTCAGAAACTTGTGTACATCACTATTATCTTGTGTCAAAACATTACTAGGATCTGTAAAGCTCTGATATGTATTCCATAACCCATTCTATTAATTTATCTTCAATTCTGGTGCACTTAAAGAACAATGTTACCCTCTTTAACAATGCGTGGAACCCTGGGTGTCCTGAACATGTAACAATCACTCCTTCCTTCATCAAGGACCTAAAAACAGAAGTAATTTCATCAATGGTTTGTAGCTGAACTTAGGAATCATCCCTCATGGTAGGTATGTTTTTACTTTTTAACATCTCTAAATGTCAGTTAATTACTAACTAAATGAATGTCCATTAGGAGGTGGTGCCGCTAGTCCTCTAAACTCATAATCTGGTGCCGTGCGCTTCCTGTGAAGCCGCAAGTAAGATTTTAAAACCACTGCAGGGTGGGTCGAGTGACCCCTCCTCCCTATTGGTCGTCAATAATATGCACCCTTACTGGGTGATTGAAGGCCCCACATTATTTCCCATTTCAGCATCAGCCCTCTTTACTCTAAAATTACTTTTAAATAGGAATATGTAGAAATGGAACAAATATTCAATCTTCAGAAAAGTTCTTAACCAATGTCTATCTGGTGACTAGCCAACATATTTTAAAATGTCAGATGTATACAAATAAGCCTAAATACTCCCTTACCATCAAAGTCCAAATCTAGACACAAGGCGAACAGTTTTGGTAACGGACAATTTAATCTAAAAACAAAACAAAATTGGACTTGTGTCCTTGTTATTTGTTCTTCAAAATACATTAGCAAATACCCTACGAAGTATTCGCAACATAACTAACCCTCCCTAGGATATGAACTCCATTAATCCCTTTACTCATAGTTAGTTTATATGTCTAAATTATTATGTGTGACCTAATAATCAGATGTGTTGTTTGTCAACCAAGAATATTAAACTTTAATCTTTTCAGTATTCCAGACCATCGTTTAAACAATCAGCCTCCCCTCTCAAACACTAATGTTATTGTTGTACACCACCCTCTGGAAAATTCTTGCACAGTTATGCTGTCAAATCATCGCATATTTTCCTCAGAGTCTGAACCGTCTGAGACCAGCCTGTCTCAAGATCTTGTCACATTGTGAACAGTCAGTAATGCGTTGTCCTCTGCAGCTGTAGTCAATAGGATCAATGAAACTCTTGCACTGGGATGTCCTGAGGGGGAAGGCACCTCTGGATCAATGTGCTACAGTCAGCAGACACACTTGTCCTCTGCACAGCAGGAATCCCCCAAAACTGCTGTTCCTCTTCCCACCACTGTTGCCTTGGCAACGAGGTACACGCAAAATGTCAAACCCTCCTCAGATGCGTTCTTTGCACAGTTCTTCTGTTTCTGTAGTGAGCAACTCTTCACCAACACACTGATTCAGAGTACAACCCAAAGGTGGCGCACAACTTTCCAGTGTAATCACAATAAATCAGCAACTGGAGATAAACTCAATTTAAATCTCTCCCCCAAAGGGTTACAAAATAAAACGGCTGAGTGTCTATATGGTCAGGAATGCTGAAACATGTGAATGTTAAAACAAATCAATGGCAGTAGTCTACCCGGATTCTTTACTCCATTAAAAGTAGTAAAACCACATTGTAAAATCTATTTTGTCTAGTTGAAGTCCTGCTTACTTCATCTTTAAAATCTTCTTTAATTTGAAACCACAAAAGGTCTTTAATGGTATCAATTGTGGACTTCCTTAATATGAATTGTAAATGCAACATATGTTCTCTGTAGAACACAGATATGACAGTAGCTGCTGAAACTGGTTAATAGCAGTTTTCTGTCAACCTAGTTAAGCCTGTTGTTGTTATATCTAGTAAATATATTTTTATTTCATGTTTACTCACAAAACAATATGACATTATTTAGAAACAAGTTTTACTCTCTCTGAACACTTCAAAACATCCACTTGTCTTTCTCTTTCCTCCCTGTGCCCTGCAGCTGCCGGCTCAAGTTTCCTCTCATCAATCACCGGTGTGTTTGTGCAACACCTCTGTCATGCGTAACCCTTTAACAGATTCATTCTGACTGACAAACTCATAACAACCTCCCGTTTACTTTCTACTCTTTCTTCATAAACTTACAAACACAATTAATGTCTACTAATGATATTATAAAAACACTAGGTGGAATAATCCACTATTATGTTCAATTTGAATCAAACTTTAACCTGCTTCATATACTCAGCAAACAGTATTATTACTTTCCCTCAACGTTACTGTATGCAATAAATGCCTTCGAAATATAAGTAAACTTCTCAGTAAATGACAAATACCACGAAATTCACAATGCAATGTTTCTTATTTATTTAAATATCTACGACACATTGATCTATTAATCTTCAATGTTATTCCCTCCTTTTTCAGAGGAAAGCTGTGAAGTGGGTAACAGCTACTCCGTTCATGGCGAGTGCTGCATTATGACAAAGCCTCCGTATTTTATCTAACTCCTCTTTTTCTTTGTTTAGTTTCCTCCGGCCTACTAATCCGTGATTTTTTTGGTTTAGGTCACCCAGTTTTTTACAAGTTGTCGTTCATAAACATTTAGAGCTGAGCTTAAATTTCCTAGAGCTTCATCTCCTCCCACTCTGTCTTCTTCTATCATTTTTTTATGGAGGAACCCAAGGTCGGCACAAGCCTTTTTCTTGTCTCCCTGTTTGAGTCCACTGAGAATCAATCTCTCAGTCTGTCTCCATTGCTCTCGGAAACTTCCGGGAATTGGGACGTGTAAATCTTTATTTTCAAACTGTCCCTCCATGGTGATTATATCTTATTTATCTGACTAGGTTGCTATGTGTTCAGTGTTATTTATTATTTATTAATATAATGGACAATACTCGTCGTTACTCCTAACGTAGTTAATGTATTTATTTAACTGTCCTGCCCTTAATTCAAATGTGTAACTATTTTGAGTGTAAAAAACTGAAGTATTACACCCCCACTTTGAATGATGTATATTTATATATATATATATATATTATATTATATTAATCAAGAAGTACTACCAGAAGCACTTATAATGCTATTAACGGACTGGCTTACCGAAAGGCAGTTGAGTAGTACTTGAAATGTTTTGGCTCTATTAACCCAGATATATATTTCAATTATCCTGTGTTCTTATTTTTTATTTTCCTAGTCTAACGCACTTATTGTGAGTCGCTTCGGATTAAAGGCGCCAGTCAAATGGAATGTAATAATGCAAGAAGTACTACAAAATACCTCCACCAGATGGCGGCACCTCACCAGTTCCACCTCACTTGAGGGGAAAGATGCTTCTGAGAGCAACCAGCTTAAACTTTGCGTATTTATCTGGTCTTTTCTCCCTTATTTATTAGTAGTTATTCACATAAAATTATTCCCCGTACAGTCTATCGAGCTTTTTTGGTGCGATGTTTATTTCAACAGATAATGCGACCTTAGAATGCGCTTCGACACGGCTTTTCAGCTATGTGACATCCTCATGGAGCCGAAACCCAGGTCAACAGAATCCTTTATCGTCACGTTTAGCTTCTTAGATTAATAACCCCACAGAACAAGAGAACGAGATTCCGTTCGTTTCAAAATGGCTTTTTGAAATTTGCGTATCTCTCCCTTGGATTTATTACATATAATACACTCCAGCGTCCTATGAGGCTGAAGAAGTATTATTCAGTTTCGTCCTGGGTGGATATCATTTCTTATGAAACCCACTGGACTTCCGACTTGAAATTGCCGACTTGATTTCTGTAAAAACCAACGGGGCCCTGCACCATTTTCTTACATTTCTCGTCGCTTCACGTGTAGCATATCCCCTAGGTTCTCCACCTTTGCTTTATCATCATAGAGTAGTCCAAAGTTACCTACTTTATTCTATATGTACTGCATAATTATACCACAATTATAGTCCGTCGTTACCTATCTATGCTAATGTATGCATACCACTATCTTATTTGATTAGTAGTCCGTCGTTACCTACCTATACTAATATATGCATTGCATTATTTTATCATAAAGTCTATGACACTGAGAAATATTCCTGACAACTCTAAAAAAAAATAATATATCCAAATCACAGATTTCGAGTGTAACGGGTATCCGTGCTTACCTGTGTTTTTGTATAGAGCTCTGTTTTTAGTTGTCAGAAGTATTTTGAGGTGCCCCCCTGGACTGCTTCGTCCGCTAGCTCCTGATGTGACTCTCTGTGAACTCCCACTCGCTAACGTCGGGTCACCACTTGTTGCGAGGTGGGGGTGTTTACAACCCAACTCCTCACCGCGTGTTGTTTTGACGAGTCCTGCTTGAAATCATAACAGGGAAGGAATTAGAAGACACCAGGATACCAGTTAAACAATAATCCGTTTTAATTAAACAAAGTAGTAATAATGCAATACGATATAATATAATACATTACTTATACAATTCAAAGAATCATATAAGCAATGTGTGGAGTACTCCCGCCCTTATTCACACCCTGCGGACATCCTATCGTCTTGTCAGCACATGAAGAGAGACCCAACCACCAGAAAAACATTTCCCTAATACAAAAGAAGGGGTGGCGTTTCATTGGGGAGATACCAAAACGCTATCTCACAGGGAAATCAGCGCCTGGCAGCTTTTAAAGCCACAGGTGTTGGGAAGGCACCTCATTAAAACTCAAGGAAAATGTCCCTCCCCATTTGTAAACCTATCGATGGTTTAACCCAGAAAACATTATCAGGGATAATCTTTACACTCCAAACAGAAATCACCCTTAATTCTGCATCTTCCTTCTTCACACATAGCTTAAAACACTCATTTGATAAACAGGTAAAAAGTCAAAGAAAAAACTATTGTGCTCATCTATTTCTAAGAAAAAGGGAACATTGTTTCAGAAATCTATCAAAAAACCTCTCTATATTGGAGAGGAAAAATGTACCTTTTGTTCCTTCAACTATTAACACACAGAAATGTATAAACTCACACATATACTTATTCAAGATACATAGATTTCCTTAAAACCTGGCCTGCCAGAGATCTCAAACAGAATTTCCTCTCCCCACACCCTGTGTTGCATACCTCGACATCCCCCACTGCAATAAAACTTATTTTTACAGCCCTTTGTCTCTCGCCATTTTAGTCCTCACATTTATGAAAGGATAAAAACAGAGAAATCACTATAAAACACAAACACAGGTATTGCTTGAACAGTATTCACTTAACTGCTACTATTTGATAATTACCAGGGAACTCAACAGACCTCTTTTAATGTCTGGAAATTGCAACAAGACTTTCTGCCCTTTTACATGTATCACACTTCTTTGGTACAATATCTCACATCAATTTCCACAATCTCTGACAGTGAGGGAAAGCCTACGGACACCACAAGGCCTGTCTGTGAGACATGTATTAATTTTATTTAATAGGAATTCTTGTCATTTATTTTATGTATTGTTCTCATTGTTTAAAAGTGTGTGTTATGGTTATGGTTCTGGTGTGAAATAAGGCACAATAATTATATTTAAGACTGTTTCCCTTTTTTTAAGAAAAGTATCAAAAAAGAATCTGAATCGCAATTCTTGACTTGGTATCGAAACCAAAATGTTGGTATTGTGACAACACTACTCCTGACAGTTAAACCTGATAATTAGTAGGTCTGTTAAGTATTAACGTAATTTGGCCGGTCAAAGTTGTTTGGGCTCGGATAAAATCGCTCCGTTAATTTCGTCCCGTGTACTTTCGTCCCGGCTCCCGGTGTGTCAACCCAGTCTCATGGCATTTCGTGTTCACCAACACGATTTCTATCTATTGATTCGTGTTCACCAACACGATTTGCCCCTTTTTGTCGTGTTGCACAGTCACGATTTTAAAAGCAATGTATTTCTACTGCCTGCAGCACGTCTTTTTCTCCGGTCGGGTCGTGGGAGACCAGAAGCTGTGTGGTTCATAAAAACATGTTCTTACTCAATATCAAGCCACAATTATTGCTTTTATTTTAAATCGTATAATTTCTGACTTTTGTTGCCGTCTGTGGGGAAAATAAATGGGGCTCAGAGCCTCAGGATACTGAAATCTGTATTTTTAAATATCTTTTCCTTCTAATTTGTTATTCTTTTCAAAATAACACACTGTTATTTACTCACCAATAACACACAATTATCCTTGCTTTTATTTATTGGTTTAATTCCATAATCTCGGGCTTTTTTGGTGTCCGTCAGGAACTGAATTTCAAAATAAAAATAACCGGAAACAGACGTAGGCCTATAAGGGACATTTCGAGCATCATTGCGATTGTCAACATTTCTGAGTTTAGGATGGCGGAAGACACTACACTACCCATAATCCCCAGCTATCGTTTAGCACTACAGTTCCCGTAAAGTTACGCAGAGCGTCAAACAGCTGTGTGAAATGGAACGAAACCACGCCAGACTATCCAAAACTGGAATCGAACACCCTCCCAGAACTACACATGCTGTCTATTGTGTTTCGCAAAATGTTCTATGGGACGTCTCTACTGAACGTTTTCGTTTTCCCCACAATTAGAAGTTGCCAGTATTAAGCACATTGGTGTTATCAAATGTAAAACATATAATTAATAAATGGGTGAAAATCGCTTGTGTCCATAATGCGCAGCATTAATATATACCCACATGACAGCTCATTGCTACTCATTGCTACTTTGTAATGTAATGTAATGTAACCTGGTATTTTTACTCCACTGCATTTATTTGAGTTACTTTGCAGATTCTGATTAATTATGTGAAATATAAACAACCCTTAAATCAGACTTTAGTTACACCTGAGTAAAATTCAGGTAAGGTGATTGTCAAGTGCCAACAATCAGGAGAGATATTTGATAGTTGGTGCTTGAGAAGACTAAACATGTATCTGCAATTGACATGAATGGAAACAAGTAATAAAGTATATTCATTACTCATTATTCTCTACTAATAGTTCATTAAAGACTGTATATTATGGCTATTTTGCACATCCCTTTCAAGATTTTCAAAGGTTTATTGACATATCATACACAACTACGGTGTAGTTATGCAATGAATGAAAAACTTGGGTCACAGGTTCCTCAACAGTGCATTACAAGACATCTATCAATATGTGTGTACCTCCACCATTAAACTGTCATATTCTGCACATTTCTTATTCTATCTACATACATAAGAGTATAATTAATGTGTATAATATCAGTTAAAATAAGTGCTTCAACATAGTTAACATTGCAGGAAAGCAATATATTAGACGTTAAGTACTTTGTCAGGCTTAATATTTATCTGTAGATAGATACCCCCAAAGACCTTAATCTGTTATTTAATGTTTATATAAAGGTTAATCCGTTTTTCTGTTTTGCACCTCCTCCTATTAATATCTTTGTACATCCTGCACTAAACTGTTTTATTGTAGAGATCACTTATAGTATCTTCTTGATTTTTATATTCTATATTTCTATATTTATACTTTCCCCCTATGAAAGTATGTACTCTTAATATTCTTTTACTCAAATATAACACATAAAAACAATAATTCAATAACGTGCTTTAACCACTAGGAGGTGCACACAAGGTACACACAGCCATAATAACTTTGTATTATTAGTGTGTATGTACAACATCTGAAGATGTATAGTTTTATGCATGCTTTCACATCATTTTACAGCATATTGCTATACTATTTCAGACTCAGTATTTACATTCTTACATTCAAAGAAAATCAGTAATATCTTTAAAAACTACAGTCCTTTTCTATCAGCTGTGCACCGTTATGGTGTAAATATAACCTATCTATGAATTAGATCAAATGTAAATGTCAAGTCCTTCAGGTTTTTGGCCTGTTTCAGTGATTTAGCCTGACTTGATAGGCTAGAGGGCAACAGAGGACGCTTTTGACAACTCGAATTTGTTCTTTTTGTCTTTATTTAATGAAGACAGCTCCAAGAATTCATCAGGTTGAAAACCTTCAAACACAAAGTACAAACAAAAGTTAGCTCACATGCTACACAAATTACAAACATTTTGCAGGTCTCACTGCATTCTCAATAATAACAATAATAGCACCAAAAACTATGTTTTAATTAAAAAGGATAAATTGTTACTTTAAAACCACATCATTAACTTAAATGAATTAATAAGAGTGTTTATCTCCACTTGGAAACAAGCACCAGAGAAAACCTCATCTGACCACCTGCGCCGTCTAAATTACACAGAAATCACTGGAGCACAGGCAGACCGCGCTACGTAAAAAACACAGCTGATTGCACAACAGCACTCTCGCAAAGTGCGACAACAGATCAAGTACATAAACACAATAAACATACCAACGGCGTCTCCGGATCCTCACACACACTGTCGCCTGGTTCTCTCTCCGTGGCTTTGAGAACAAGAGACCGGCCATCACAAATTACACCCCTTTTTGTAGCCGTGTTGCCGGAAGCGGCATTCATATTTTCCCTACAGCTCGCTTCTGAAAAGTAGCCCACGCTATCAAAAATAAACAAATACCCTCTCCTGGTATTGAACAATACTATAATAATAATAATAATAATAATAATAATAATAATCTAAATGAAAACACATAATTATTTGTTAGTCCGTTTTTCACAGATATAATTACATATAGCCCTATTGACTTTCGTCTCGACAGTAAAAGTCAGCCGAATTAGTGTTGATACTGCAAGGAGACGTATTGTGTGAAAAAAAATTGAAGATGTTGTTTAATTGTTGATATATTTATGATCCACGGCAAGTATTCAGTTTCGGCGGCATTTTTTCCAGTTTTTCCAAAGGTCTTCTCATCAGGGCTCTCTAAATAAAGAACTACGGCAGATCTGTAATATGTAATGCAGCCGAACCGTGTATTACAATGCCGTTATGTGATGACTTTCAAAGAGAAAAGCAAGAGCACTCGGAATTAAGTATTATTTTATTCTTTTAAAATGTTTTCCGGATTTCATATAATATAAACACCAAATCCCAGCATGCATTGCGGCTAACACATCCAATCAGCGAGCTTAAAACCATAGCTGAGGATCTTGGGTAATCGCTCGAAATGCCTACGTCTGTTTCCGGTTATATTTATTTTGAAATTCAGTTCCTGACGGACACCAAAAAAGCCAGAGATTATGGAATTAAACCAATAAATAAAAGCAAGGATAATTGTGTGTTATTGGTGAGTAAATAACAGTGTGTTATTTTGAAAAGAATAACAAATTAGAAGGAAAAGAAGATTTAAAAAATACAGATTTCAGTATCCTGAGGCTCTGAGCCCCATTTATTTTCCTCACAGACGGCAATAAAAGTCAGAAATTATACGATTTAAAATAAAAGCAATAACTGTGGCTTGATATTGAGTAAGAACATGTTTTTATGAACCACACAGCTTCCGGTCTTCCACGACCCGACCGGAGAAAAAGACGTGCTGCAGCCTGCAGGCACGAAACACATTACCAGTAGAAATACATTGCTTTTAAAATCGTGCTGTGCAACACGACAAAAAGGGGCAAATCGTGTGGGTGAACACGAATCAATAGATTAAAAATCGTGTTGGTGAACACGAAATGCCGTGAGACTGGGTTGGGTGTGTATGTGTGATGTCAGGTGTCAGTATGCAATACACTCTCACTCCCTAAGCGTCCAATAGCGACGTTTGGTCAGTGTCCGTGGCGTCCAATTGTGACGCTCCTAGGCTCCTTCAGCGTCATAAAGGGACGCAAATAGCTTTCAACTGATTGCAATGTATTCCCATCTGCGTCGGGATTTGACGCTCATGGAAGCACGGCATTCGTTTATGTCGGCTGCCCTTAAAGGTAATGTGAGCATCCATTCCCAGGAGTAAAGGATGGCAGAAGACACTACACTACCCAGAATCCCCAGCTATCGTTTGGACTACACCATGTGCTCTTGACAAACCCCGTGATAGTCCTCAAGCTCTGTGATTGGAGAGTGTGCTCCGAGGGTTAAGCCGATTCTCGAACAGCACTTGAAATGGGATGGAACCACGGCAGACTGTCCAAAACTGGATTTGAACGGGTCCACCGCGTCCCCCCTCCCCCACCCCGTCCCCAGAACTACACATGCTGGCTATTCTGTTTCGCAACATGTTCTCTATGGCACGTCTCTACTGGGAGTTGTAGTTTTAAAAGACGTTTTCGTATTTCCCATAATAAGAAGTTGCCAGTATTAAACTGTGTACATCCCTGGAGGTTTAGGGGACAGGAAACACTCACATTTAAAACATATGATTTAATAAATGGGAGAAAATTGCTTGTGCCCATAATGGGCAGTATTATTGAAATTATTTATTAATATATATACCCACATGCCAGCTAAGGTCAGAAGAGCTTTATTTAACAGCTGGTCTTATGTGTGTGACCCCTGTGATAACATTACATTACATTAATTGATAAGCCTGAAACATGCACTTGTCAAGGTTCAGAGGCACATTTTGCAAATATGGCAGTAGCCATCGATCAGCTTAAGATAAGATATACTTTATTGATCCCAAGTTGGAACATTTGCGTTACATCAGCATGTGTAACAGTTAAATATGCAGTTGTGTTTATTTGAAAATCATTTAGTATAATCACATAAATTCTGTGTTTTATATTCAACAATTCTGTGTTCTTTATTTATTGATTGTTGTTATTATCTGTGTGTGATTTTTCTAGCGTCCAGGAGAGAAGTTTAAAAAGGAGACTAAATGGAGTCTCTGAGAAGGTTCAAATTGGTACTTTAATTAATAAAAAGCGTGGTAATGTCACAAACAGAATATAGTCCGAACAGAAATACAGCTGTGGTTCTGGCTCTGGTAGTGAAGAAAAGAGGCCGTCCCCTCAGGTTGTGCTGAATATATATCCTCTGCTGGCTCCTCCCTGCGGGCCGGCTCTCAACATCCGTTGTTACGCATATCAGAGGATAAAGACATTCAATATATATCTAAACACGCCTTTTCTCTTCCTTAACTCTTTCATGACTTTTCATTTAACACATTCTAAACGCTGTAATCAATACTCCTAAAAATACAGGAAATACTTCACAGCAGTTTGGTTTCCGGTCAGTCTGAATGTTGTCACATGCTAACCACATCTGTAAACAATAACGTAATCAAATAAACTGTACCTTATCCAACAATAATAATATCTCGACGTCTATAGTTGTAGTGTTGAAATCAGTAGGTTTCGATGTGCAACATCATATCATATTGGTGCTAAATTCACCTCTATAGTAAATGGTATATTAGCCTCATGCTAACCGGAGATGAAGGATTTTCAGAATAAAAGCTTAACAAGTTCTTGTGCACAAGAACTTCTGGTTTTTCAGTGTAAAACAGCAATTAAACTGACTGTGTGTTTAAGGTGCACTATGCTCTCAAAACATTGATTTTAATTTCTAACAGTCCCTCCTTCAAAATAGCAGCAATGGCTTGGTATCAGAACATTTCTTCCTCCCTCCTTTCACAGAAACCGTTCTCATACCACGCTCAGTTTTAAGGCACTTGTTTTTACAAAGTGAAAAGAAACGACCCATTTTAGAATATCAATGATCCATACAACATGTGATCCATCATTTTAGAACAGTATGGCTAATAAAGAATAAAATAAAATATCTTGTACCAGTTTAATGTAATAATAAAAAATAAAAATACACCATCTTGAAATAGTATAGGATAATAATGAAAAATAAACAATACACTATCTTGGAATAGTATAGGTAAATTGAAATGGATTCACTCCATTTTAGCATTTTATTTTGCTCACTTCTTCACATGATTTCATCATTTAAAGAATCACATCGACTGGACATTCATTGAATAATCTCATCTCTGAACATCCATATCATTTAAACTCATTCAAACTAACTCATCATTTTCCTCAACATCTTTATATGGGGGTGGATCATCCGGTTCTGCTAGCATTTGTAACTGTCTCCTCATGAGAAATGTACCCTCCCTCCTTTCATACCATTTAAGGTATGAAAGTAATATGTTCTCTAGAAGAGGCCGTCGTGATCAATCAATGCAGTGATAAGGTCCCTGAAATGGTGTGAAAACCGGTGGAATATCACTAGCGCATTATACTAATTTATTTTCACTTCTGGTCTACTTAAATATCCATGCTAACAGTGTGTGGAACCTTGGGTGCCCGAGCATGTGATAATTACTCCCTCCTTTAACAAGGACTTTAAAAACAGAAGTGGTTTCTTTAATGGTTTGTAGTCCAATTCAGGAATGTTCACTCATGGCAGATATGTTTCTCCTTTTAAATAACATCTCTAAATGTCAGGTCATCACTGATTAATGGATGAGCATTAGGAGGTGGTGGCACTTGTCTTTTAAAACTCATACTCTGGTGCCGTGCGCTCCCTCTGAAGCTGCAAGTAAGATTTAAAACATCTGCAGGGTGGGTTGAGCGACCCCTTCTCCCTGAACGATATTTGTTGTTGAAAATATGCACCATTAAAATGAGTGATCCAAGGCCCCGCATGTATTACTCCCAATTATACTAGTTTTTCAAAATTAAAATTTTCAATTGCTCTTTGCCTAGTGTCTTTTTTAACACTAGAACCGCCAGAGGTCGCTGTATACCTATATCCGCCAACGGGTAAAGTTTACCCGCTATTGATTTCCAAGGTACAATGTACCATACAGAACGGTGAGTTTTGATCGCACAGGGATGACATGTATACCAATATAATCTGTGGACTCTCAGCTTTTCATATTATGTGACCCGCTCTATCAAAATCAGTCGGAAGTCGCAACGGCTCATTTCAGAGTAAACGTGGATTTACGTAAACAACTATTTTTTTCAGGGTTCGGGTGTTTTGTTTGATTTTAAACAAACAAAGTCTTGGCTTTCAGAATATGAAACTTTTATTTCCAAAATCACACGATAAATACATTTTTGAAGCTTGTAAAGGGACGAAGACAGGCACCTCTCACTCGCAATCTGCTCTTCCAGCAGCGCCGCCCCCCTCCCTCCGGCTGAAATTATGAACGTAAGAGTAAAGTAATCATAGATAACACGGCAGGGTCCGTTACAGTTTGTTTTCATCTGATTTAAATTAAACAAAGTCTTGGCTTTCAGAATATTAAACTTGTTTCGGCAAATTCAGATGATAAATATAACTTTGAAGCTTCGGCATAATTACAAGCGGAGAACGGAGTAACTTGACAGCAGGCAGCAGCAGGCACAACAACAGCCGGTGTTTCTCGTGAGGGTTTTCTCTGGGAAACAAACACAATAGGCCTACACACAAACGCAAAAATACACAAACACACACACGTATACACACACACACACTCGCGAGCTTCCCCTCCAAATGAAAATATCTTCCCTCCGTAGTATTTTGATCATTTTGATCGCAAAATCAATAGCGCGAGGAGCGCTGCATTTCTATGAGGTAAATATTACCCGCTGGCGGAAATAGGTATAAATATCCATTTTTTTGGCGATTTTTTCAATCTGACTTCATATTGACCATTTTTAACAACACAGGGTGTTACATAACACACTTTCAGGAAAAGTCACGGACTGGGAGACGTTAATATTTTATTGAAAAAAAGTTACATACAATAAAAAAACAGCTGCGGGTAAAATTTACCCGTTGGCGGTTCTAGTGTTAAAAACTCTACATCTTGGACGACAAACAAATGTTGTTTCCACCTTAACAGTTCTCCTATGGTAATATCCATGCTACGATGGAGACATCAATACTCTAGATTGGAATACCTTCTTTGTTCCATTCAAACAAAGATTTGTCTGCTTTCTATATTGTAACAAATTAAATCTTCCCCAAACTCTCACATGAATAAGAATCTCTAAAAGAATAATTTGTTTATATGATGAAAAGATTGAATAATATGTTCTACCCTCAGTGTGTTTTTAGGATTATTTTCTAATAAGTGTGTTTATGTGTAAACTCACTCACTCCCGTGTTCCTTCTCTCCCCCTCTGGTCGTCAAGCCACGACCCCCTCAGGTTCTGCTGGCCCGTGCCAACTCCTCCGTCCTTTCCTCTCCTCCGTCCTGTCTCCTCAGTCCATCTGCTCTTGAATCCTCCCTGCAATGTCGCCACAATCTGCTGGGGAATTTTGTTTATAGAGTTTGTACGTACAAAGCTGTACTTGTGGGTTAGTAGCCTGTTTCTACTGTAATCATTTTCAATAATTTTGCTCAGGTCACCGGTCGGTTGTCCATAAACTTAACAGGGGTGTTTCTGGTACAGACTAAAACATGGATCCATTGTATTTGGAGATTCCCCTAATCTGTAAATCCCCATCACTTACATATCCCAATCACTTAAACCCATCTCATAATTTGATACAAGAACTGCATATATGGGGGGTGAATCATCTTGATTGTAACCTCCTCACCTTTGGGACCGAGTATTTCTAACTCCTCCTCTTGTTGCTCAGCTGATCTTTTGGCTCTGGGGATAAGTGAAAGTCTCTGAAACACAGCTGGAGTTTTGTTAGTGATGTGGGCATTCTCTATGAGTGAACTAATGGATCCATGTCTTACTTGATATTGTACTCCCCATCCAACCAAAAAGGTGCCAAGTGTAATGAGCACAATCAACAATGCTATTCTAATTCTTATCCCTAGGGGACTCCACAATTGGTTTGGCTTTGTTCTTGTCATCTCTATTTTGTCCATGGTTGTGTCAGTTACAGAATTTAAATAATGAGTACTATAATAACGTATACGAAAATTGGACTCTTTTTCAGATGTAAAACAAAAAAAATAGGTTTTCACTTTAGTATACAATCTATAAAAATCTATAGACAATTTGTCTTTTGAGCTGTTTCTGTCTTTATCTTATTTCTATTTATTGTTTTGTTCCAGCTCTGCCAAATCAGTCCTAACTCCCAATAATGTTCTGGAAGTTGCCGGTGAAGGGTGACCATGTGTGAGGTGGTGTCAATTTGCTCCTTTGTCTTTACCTTTAAACCGGAGCTCGTGTGAAGTTCATTACAACTTCTCACTGTTCCGTCCACCCGGATCAGCTCACTGTCTTTTGTGAACTTTCACCCTCACCCAATCACCTGGCCGAACAGGAGTCTCTTCTGGAGTCTCGTCTGGTATCTCTGTAGCTTTCCAGCCTGTGTAGACAAAACTTGGATAATATTACTCAGAGTTCTGACATATTCATCACTTCTATTCATCTAATATCTTAAAACTGGACCACTCCCTCCTTGGAGGAGGCCCAGGCTTCGGCATACCTTTTGTCGTTATGAGACCTATTATTAAATACATGTTATTATTCATTAACTACAACGTCACTGAAATCAACATGTCTGTATAATCATGACACTCCCTCCTTTGAGCATAACATGCTCAATCAATATTGCAATGATTACCCTATTCTGAACAGGACACGCAAAACCCATAACGTTGCACAAAATAAATATAACTTCTCCGTGTACCCATAAGGTGTACAAAAAATATCATATGATGTATGGCTTTCTGATGGTATAAAAACATTCACTCATTTGCCATTAGCACAAAAAATTGTTTACTTGTTTCAGGAATGGCTTTTGTCCTGGTATTATGCATCATTGTTGCTGCGAAAAACAATACCCCTGGTGTCGCTAATGCGTCTCAATAATTTTAGGATTAGAGGATTGGTTGATACCGCTGAACAAACATATGATAAAATAATATTTCTCCAAACTAGAGGGAAATACGAACTATTCTCACAGAGGGTGACATGCATGGAGGGCTGGTGCCCCTCACTCAAAATGAGATATTGCCTTACGCACTACATTATAAATCAGTAAAGTCACTCAAGAATAAATAAATAAAAACTGATTCTTGAAACTGTTGTAAAAACCCTACAACTTCTTCATCCAAGCTCTCAATCAGTGTTATGTTATTTAATCTGCAGCTCATTGCCTTAAAACAGATACTTCAGACCGATTATAAAATTGTGTTTATGAGAAAAAATGTAATCTGACTCCATAAATCACATAATTATTTGACTAAAAAACTACACTTCTACTAACAATAAATGAAGTTCCCCTTTAAACACAGCCCCGTGGTTCTGACGGGGTCCATCTATGTACTGGCTGGAGAATGTTGGGCCAGTCTCTGTCGCTCCGTCACTGTTCTCCCGCCAACAGTCACTCTCTAGTTCTGCTGGGTTCTTGTTGACTTCTTCACTGGTTTGAGACAAGCGACCCTATCGGACACCTCCCTTTGTAGCCAGACTTCACCACAGCAGAATCGAGTTTCTGTTTTTAGGTCTCAACAGCTCCACGTCTGGTGTATCGCCGCCCCTTGAACTGCAGTCGGTGTAAACAGGAGGTAAGGATCCTCCGTCTTGGGCGAGTACTAGGTTTCCGTCTTCATATTTTTGGGTGGAAACCTGTCGTCTTGACCTCACTAGCTGTGTGGACACAATAGTTTTCTGTGTAGGGGAACAACATCACTCGTAATCTCTTTCCTTCTCATAATTACAAAAATAGTCTGCTAAATGTTCTACTATGTTTTATGCTTTGTGTAAATGCAATATGCTACTCACTATCTTGTTTTACATTAAACCTCTCCCTCCTGTGGTGACAGCTATGGCTCAATGTAGCTGAAGATTTCAAAATACCCTTGTGCTGAAGATGCATCACCTGGTGGTCTGGTCCTCTGAGCTTCCTCATTGTTGTGGTTGATACCAGGGTGTCAGTGGCATTTGGGTCATGTTTGGCACCCCTGTTCGTCTTTGACATCTCTGGGACCCCCTGCCTCCGTCGTAAACCTCCCCGGGGTATCTGCATGGAGGGCCGTTGTTTGGTGCAATGTTCTGCGGACACTCTCTGGACCAATGTGTCAGCTGACCACATTTGTAGCAGCCTTCATCTGTTCTTCGTCTTGATCGTGATTGTTGATTCTGCACCTGAATCTCTGGCACCTCCCGAGCTTGAATTGTTGGAGGTGTCTGACCTGCCTTCCTGGTTCTATGGCCATCCCTGATGTAGCTGCCATTTGCCTTGCCGCTTTCTTGTTTTTAATAGCTTCGGTATCTTTCTCAGCTATTTGCATCTTCAAGAGTCTCAGTTTTAGTTGTAGTGTTTTCATTTCTTCGTCATTTTCCCACTTTGTTGCCTGGTATTTCATATCGTGGTGAATGAGATATAGTCTCCATTCTTCAATGGGTTTATTGTCCAATCCCACCACTTCTTCCAGGTCTGCCTGCACTGATCGGGGAAGGGCTTTAATGACAGCGTTCTTCCACAACATTACAACAGCCGGAGAAACGTCATGCCGTTCTCCAGTGCAGTCCTCCCACACTCCTTCACATCTCTTCAAGAAGGCATGCATTTCTTCCTCCGTGCCTTTCCTCAGGCTGTTGAGGGCATGTAAACTGCGTGTTGTCGGGTAGATGTGACGAATAGCAGCCCAATAATTCGACCTGATATTGTTGAATGAAGTTTCATCTGGGTCGTGCGTGCAATTGGCCTCGGAATCTACTGCTCTTGCCCCTAGTCTTCCTTCTATCCGTCCAAGCAGGGCTCTCATGTCTCCCAAGCACAGGTGGTCTTGGACAGTGTACTTCTCCAGATCATTCACCCACTTCTGACCTCCTTTCGTGAGTGGAGGTAGCTTTGACACTAATGCTTCCATGTCCCTGTGAGTCCATGATTGGTATTGAAATCCTCCTCTCCCAGCCGCTATCAATGGCATGAAGGTATGTGCACCGGTCTCGGTTCTTTTAGTTTTGGGGCATGTCCCAGGGTAATGTTGCTCGTTTCCGCTGTCGTCATTTTCATCTCCCTGTCCATTGGAATAGTCAGGAGAGTAGTTTGTCCAGCGTTTTCTTTGAGTTCTTCGTTCTTCTTGTTCTCTCCTTTGTCTATCTGCCATCATGTCCTGGAATCTTACATCTTCTTGTCGTCTTTCCGCCAGAAGTTGTTGGTATTTATCTTCCTCCCTTTGTCTTTCTGCAATAATGTCATTATGGGCTTCATCTGCCTTTTGTCTCTCTTCCATCCCTCTGATGAGTTCTTCCATTCTGTCAAGTTCCTCCAGTCTTCTGCCGAGTTCCTCCAGTCTGTCGAGTTCTTCCATTCTTCTACTGAGTGCTTCCTCTCTTCTGCCGAGTTCTTCCATTCCTGGCAGATCTTCTGCTGCTACCACATGTAAGCTGTTTGTCAATCCCTGGCTGGTATATTTTAGATAGAGAATCAGATTTGCAACCATAACTTTTCTTTTTTCAGCTTTTTTCATAGCGTTTTTAGCAGGTCCATACCGAGGGGGTTGTCCGGCTTTGATCCATGCTTTTACCTGTTCTAGGTATTCAGCATTCTCATGTTCAACTACAGCTTTTCTCTGGGCTTCTGTTGGTCCAGGTTGATCATCTGCTGGAATCAATCCTCTCGTTTGCCACTGCTTGAACAGTTCCTCTATTTGGTTCCATGTCTTCTGTCTTTTAGTGGGAACTGTCCCAGCATCTGACCAGGTGTTTACTCTCGCCTTAATATCTGCAGTTGTGCCTGGCACTGCATCTAGTCTCATTTTAGTTTGTTTTGGTGACATGTTCTCTACCTATTTATGAAGTTATCAAAGATGAAGCACTAATCCTCTGACTAGCACCTGCGTTGCTGTTCGTCCGAACTTTAAATCCCCTCTTCTTTTCTTTAATATAAAAGATATATATATATTTTTTTTTTTTTTTTTTTTAATCGATCTAAAAAATAGAAATTTTTTTTTTTTTTTTTTTTAAATCAGAATTGTTAGGAAATACAAATTGTACAGTGTGTAGTTTTGACTTTGAAATATGAATATTAGAAATCTGGTGAAAATCTACTGTGTTTCACTTTTCAAAATGTTTGGAATTATGTAAATGTCATAACTTGTGTTAGCTTCAATACATTTGTTTGCTTATTTGAAAAAGTATTATATAAAGTGTCTTATCTTATAATTAGAAACCACTTGCAATTCTATCTCGGCAATGAGGCATGTGTGTATTTATAACACTTAGAATTAGACTTCAAAATGCTATTGAGTGTTTCCTCTATGTAATAATTCTGTACTACCAGCAGAGTGCGCTATTGTAATTTTCAGCTTAATCCACTAGGGATTACTATTGCAAAACTAACCTGTATTTAAGAAAAACTTATTTTCTTTTCTAAAAAATAGAAAGAGAATTACACTAGGGAAGAATATTACACTTGGTTAAAACGACACAGCACATAATCGCCAAAACACTTTTGCAAACTGGAATATTTCAAAAACGTCAATTCAAGCAGAAAAAACTTCCAATATCAGACCCCTATGAATGCCAAACTTCCCACGGTAAAATAACCTATCTATTTTATAATTCCAACTTTGCAAAGAAATGTGATTTGTCCTTCTCAAGAAGGAGTAGGACTGGGTGAACACAAACAGAGTCTCACTTCTTCAATTAGCATTTCACGAAATGGCGACTGCCGTGTGGTTTATTGTAAACATGCTGGCAAAACAAGATGGCAACTTTTCCAACCTTTGACCTGAAGAACAAAGGGATTTTACAACACCTCGTGGCTCCCACAGCGGAGAGTTTTTTAAAATTCAACACAAAACAACAATGCAGTTTAAAATAACATTTCTATTTAATGTACAATTTATAAATGGGCCTCATACCCTTACGTCACAGTTCTCTACCCATGCACGTAATTCTTTGACTTTAAGAGCCAGTATGGTTATCTCCTCTGTTTAAACACGCATGTTGGGACAAATTTAAGACGCAAATCAAACACAATCAGCAGAATATCGTCTAACTAACGCACGAATGTCGCACTTCTCATCGTAATCCACACGCAATGTCTGTTTGAAAACAGGAAAACAACCACTGAAAGTTTCAAAACTTTCAGGCCTTTTCCTCGAAAAGGACTTTTTTATAAGAAGGCCTCACTGGTTCTCTAAACACTCACTCAACTGTGTTCTTGTTTAAATAGTCTCCAACCATTCACGTTAACTTAAAACGTAACAAGAAACGCAATTGAAATGATTGCCAAATCACACAAAGGACTTTTAAAAATAACAAACACTCTTTCCAATAATCTCAGATTCCACTGTGATTTTGTTCTTTTGTTTAAATAGCCACACGCTATTCACGTTAACTTAAAACGTAACAAAGAACACTATATTGGAGCGATTAGCCTCTTGCTGACATGTAATAACAGACAAACGAATAGCATGCAGGGTTAGATATAAGAAAAATAAGTAAATGTAACTCACCCTGCTTGTGACAAAGTAACGCCTCGTGTTATATGATTGTTGTCATTAAATTTGGTTGTTTTAACATTAATTTCCCAGCTATTTTCAGGAACCGGAAGCAGCAGTCCAACACACAGTCCTAAGATTTTCCTGCATAAACTATTGAAGAATTTGATTTAACGGGTTTCTTCTTACCGATTGTTTGAGATCTCTTGTGTGTCAGACGATTGCCATCGGTTCCAGGCCACAGCCGGCTGGATAGTCTCTCCCGTTCCACTAGAATCACGTCGGCTTTGTCCCAATTGTTATCTGTGTGTGATTTTTCTAGCGTCCAGGAGAGAAGTTTAAAAAGGAGACTAAATGGAGTCTCTGAGAAGGTTCAAATTGGTACTTTAATTAATAAAAAGCGTGGTAATGTCACAAACAGAATATAGTCCGAACAGAAATACAGCTGTGGTTCTGGCTCTGGTAGTGAAGAAAAGAGGCCGTCCCTCAGGTTGTGCTGAATATATATCCTCTGCTGGCTCCTCCCTGCGGGCCGGCTCTCAACATCCGTTGTTACGCATATCAGAGGATAAAGACATTGTACATTCAATATATATCTAAACACGCCTTTTCTCTTCCTTAACTCTTTCATGACTTTTCATTTAACACATTCTAAACGCTGTAATCAATACTCCTAAAAATACAGGAAATACTTCACAGCAGTTTGGTTTCCGGTCAGTCTGAATGTTGTCACATGCTAACCACATCTGTAAACAATAACGTAATCAAATAAACTGTACCTTATCCAACAATAATAATATCTCGACGTCTATAGTTGTAGTGTTGAAATCAGTAGGTTTCGATGTGCAACATCATATCATATTGGTGCTAAATTCACCTCTATAGTAAATGGTATATTAGCCTCATGCTAACCGGAGATGAAGGATTTTCAGAATAAAAGCTTAACAAGTTCTTGTGCACAAGAACTTCTGGTTTTTCAGTGTAAAACAGCAATTAAACTGACTGTGTGTTTAAGGTGCACTATGCTCTCAAAACATTGATTTTAATTTCTAACATTGTTCAATACCTGACAAGGCCGGAGATGAAATATCTACATACATCTTATAAGAGTATAATACATTATGTATAATATCAGTTAAAATAAGTGCTTCAACATAGTTAACATTGCTGGAGGTATGCACAAATATTGATAGATGTCTTGTAATGCACTATTGAGGAACCTGCAACCCAAGTTTTTCATTCAGTGCAGAACTACACCACAGTTGTGTAGGCCTATATCTATATGATATGTCAATAAACCTTAGAAAATCTTGAAAGGGATGTGCAAAATAGTCATTACATACAGTCTTTAATTAACAATTAGTAGAGAATAACGAGTAATGAATATACTTTATAGGGATCGTATTAATATCTAATAATAAAAATATTGAAATTCAATAACATGCTTTAACCACCAGGTGTCCCTTTATATCAGCTGTGCACCTTTATGGTGTAAATACAGCCTATCTACCAATTGGATCAAATATAAAAGTGTTGATACTGCAAGGAGACGTATTGTGTGAAAAGAAATGTAAGATGTTGTTTAATGGCTGATATATTTATGATCCACGTCACGTTTTCAGTTCCTCATGTTTGTCTTCTCATCAGGGCTCTATAAATACAGAACTACGGCAGATATGTAATATGTAATGCAGCCGAACCGTGTATTACAATGCCGTTATGTGATGACTTTCAAAGAGAAAAGGAAGCACACTCGGAATAAGGTATTATTATTATTTCGGTCTGTTTCCGGTATTTGTTAATGACGGTGTGCTCTGAGATGTGAGACTGGAATTGCACAGGGGGGAAATAACGTAGGCTATCTTTAGATGCAGATTTTGTTAAACTAATATGTTTAGGCTGTGGACCAACACTATACATTGACGGGGAAGGGGGTAGCAATAAAGATAACACCATTAAACAGTTACACAACATAACAGAAATAATATCGATAGCAGCGTCCCTAGCAACCACCTTGGTAACAATGAAAACGTCGCGATTTCCTGAAGTAATCTTCATAATAACTAGCAAACTAAAGATCATGTACATCCACTGCACACATAATCTGAAATAACAACTCATATTTCTCGCATCAAATGACATCAAAACGCATTTTAATGGCCAAACTAACTTTAAAATAGGCATTTTCTACCGAGAATAAAACGAATTTCGGCCATGTTTTCTTTTTCTGCAGGGAGAAATTTGAAGATCACGTGACATAGACGCCAGCCATCGGAATGAATGGTGAAAAAAACGGGGTTTGTCAAACAGAGCACATGGTGTAGGCCAAACGATAGCTGGGGATTCTGGGTAGTGTAGTGTCTTCTACCATCCTTTACTCAGAAAACATATTTGTTTCTCTGAATCGAAGGGGAAAAATACAAAAGCATTGCACACAATTTAAACCAATCAATGTTGTGTAATTAACAAGGATAATCTGGTGTTTTTTAGTCGATGAGTAGTGCAGATATCACTGTAAATCAATCGACAGTAAGAAGAGTACTTACTTCCGGGTGTAAAATTCTCTGTTATCCAATGGGAATGGATGCTCACATTGCCTTTAAGGGCAGCCGGCATAAACGAATGCCGTGCATCCATGAGCGTCAAATCCCGACGCAGATGGGAATACATTGCAATCAGTTGAAAGCTATTTGCGTCCCTTCATGACGCTGAAGGAGCCTCGAAGCGTCACAATTGGACGCCACGGACACTGACCAAACGTCGCTATTGGACGCTTAGGGAGTGAGAGTGTGTTGCAGTATGAGAGGATGACAGCGCGTCTAATTTTGATGTGGCCCAAGAGCCAATCACAATAATACCTGCGATGCAGTGAACCAATCACCTTTGAGGGGGGGGGGAAACCTATCGTTAATTAAACACTATCCAGTGTTTCCCCTACCATTGTCTTGGAGGGGCGCTGCACCCCACCAACGGAGCCCCGCGCACCCCCCTGAAATTCAAGGTATTTCAAAAATATATATTTTTAATAATATATATATATAGTATAGTGTATATATATATATATAGATTATTTGCAATTTGGTGCTATATATATATGTGCTATATATATATATAGCACCAAATTGCAAATAATCTATAACTACTGTCACTTTTCACATTGAACATGTGCTGTTTTATTAAATAAACTAAACGCTTTCATTTTAAGTTGTGAGTTTAGTGTTTTTGACCCTAAGAAACACTGATGCACTAATCAATAACAATAATCCACAGCTCCTCTCTCTGCTCCAGAGGATTTAAAAAATATATATCCCAATGCCACAAAAATGCATCAGTGACGTGGTTGAAATCTTGTCTCCAGAAAACAAAAAAACTGAAACAAGCGGTATCAGTGACTGTGTGTTTGATGTGGCTCTTTGCAGTAACATAGAAAACATGTGGCTCTTAAACCTCTGACTGGTTGGCCACCCCTGCCCCAATAGGGAATGTAACAGTCATACTTCCTGAATGAAAAGTGAACTTTAATATTAGTCAAATATGAAGAAGTTAAACTTTAAACATCCATGACTTAAACACTTTATCCAGTGGTAAAAGAAGTTTTTCACGAGCATGCTTCCCCCCGTCAGAGTTGTGTAAAGGCCGACGGGTAATTCTGGATTTTGACAGAAGTTTTACGATCCTGTCCGTCAAAATGACGGGCAGTGAAAAAGTCTAGCGCAACCTCTGCACTGCCCCGTCTAAGACACAATCTGACTTTAATTACATTTGACTCGAGTGTTTCGTCAACTTAATGTGTTGCTTAAATAATACTTCTGCATACAGTATGTGACACTGTGTGTTGCACGGCCAGATACGGCTCAAGAAGCTGACTCAGATAAGGAAATATAATACATTATGATGTGATATGAATGATAATGGGACACATCGACGTCTGCACTCAGTGCTGTGGACTGTACTTAATTTATTACTTATGTTGTGGCAGATATTTAATGAAGCTTTCTTAACGCTAATGTTATAATTCAATCAGGAGAGACGTGATGTATGGAATACATGTTTATTATCGGTCACATTATATAAATGAAACATAATGATGACAGTTTATAACAAGTGAATGAAATGTGTTTTGGCGACTAGGCCCAGGTTTTGTAGGACATCATTCGGGAAGGGAAAGAACCGTTTACGATTAACCCCCCTGGGTCTAGACCTGGTGGTGGTGATAAGTGGTTAGGTCTGGTTGGAAGGGAGAAGGTTGAGCTTGGCCCTGAGTTGGAAGCAGGAGGCGAAGGGGTGGAGGAGGGTTGCGCGTTGACGCCTGGAAGACAGCTGATAGAAAAGGGGAGAGCATATATAGAGGGTTTAACAGGTGCGATAATTAGGCTTGTGAATGGAGGGAAGTGATATGTTGGCTAAGGAGTGGCGCTCCCTGTCATCCAGTGGAGGGAGCGAGTATTGCCATGACGAGCAATACGGAGTGTTAGGTCTTCCTGTCTGAACTTGCGCTCAGCTTCATTTCAATCAGGAGAGACGTGATGTATGGAATACATGTTTATTATCGGTCACATTATATAAATGAAACATAATGATGACAGTTTATAACAAGTGAATGAAATGTGTTTTGGCGACTAGGCCCAGGTTTTGTAGGACATAATTCGGGAAGGGAAAGAACCGTTTCCGAAGAAGTGAAGTATGAAGTACTGAACGTGAAGACATCTTACCTTGTAGGATGCAGTGGAAATCTATGGATGAAAATGAGAGGTTAATACATGTGGGAATGTAGACGTACTGATGCCTCCCAGGCGTCCTTCCTGGCCGTACGGGGCATCCCGGCCGTACGGGCAATAATATTAAACATGAACACAGACCCGGAGGTCACAACCTGACGTGCAGGGTTAAACATGAACACGAACCCGGAGGTCACGACCTGACGTGCAGGGTTAAACATGAACACGAACCCGGAGGTCACGACCTGACGTGCAGGGTTAAACATGAACACGAACCCGGAGGTCACGACCTGACGTGCAGGGTTAAACATGAACACAGACCCGGAGGTCACAACCTGACGTGCAGGGTTAAACATGAACACAAACCCGGAGGTCACGACCTGACGTGCAGGGTTAAACATGAACACGGACCCGGAGGTCACAACCTGACGTGCAGGGTTAAACATGAACACAGTGACACGTATGCTGACGTGCTATGAAACCACCACCACCAGTATAGGCATAATTACCATTCTTTTAGTGTTTGAGAGACCTTGGATAGCCAGCACGCGCTGATGTCCGGCGAATGTGGGATGTGAAGGCGGAGGAGGACCACCGCCCGAGTTGCAGGGATGAGGGAGAAATGCCTGATTGCAGCAGAGGTGGCTGAGCCTATCTGAACGAAAGCCCTGATATGCTATTAAGACGCCACAACCAGTTATGCATTATTTACCATCGGTAAACTGAAGAGCTCTTAGATTGCAGCACGAGCCGATGTCCGGGCGAAGAGGGAGATGTAAATAAGTAAGCACGAGCTGTTAGCTGGAGTACAGTAATGCATGAATATCATAGCCTGGATTGATGCGAGCCAAGTGAGCAAACCCGAGAATATGAATGAAGTGCAGAATGCACGCAGAAAAGACGTACACTTAGTTAAATGCTGAGACATGACCCACGATATAGTATAGCTTAATAGCAGTTAAGTGCGCCAGGATGAGTCATAGATGCTGATAAACTGATTGAGTGATTAAGATTGTCTTCCATCATCTGAGTGAGGATGGTGGGAGGAAGGGGAGAGCAGATTTAAAGGGGTTAGCAGGTGCGATGATTGGCTAGCCGGGGCGTAATGCCCCTGATCACTTATTGAGATAACGTGTGACACCCGATGATGTTGTCTTCCTGATTGAACTTACGCTGAGCTACATTTCAATCAGAAGAGACGTGATGTATGAGTACATGTTTATTACCGGGACACATGATATGCGGGAATAGTGATTGACGTATTACGATAAGTAACTGTAATGATGTTTTGGCGATTAGGCCCCGGGTTTGCAGGATGATCATTCAGGAGGGAAAGAACCGCTCTGATGAACCCCCAAAAGAAGTGAAGTATGAAGTACGGAGCTGTGAGCAATCCTTACCTTGCGGCTGGCTGCGGAGATCTATGGATGAAAAGAGAGATTAACATGGGGACATGATGAGCGCCGGAATCGCTTCCGGGCTGCGGGGTTAGACATGCGCGGGCCCACTAGCCGCAACCTGCACTGCAGGGTTAACATGACGCAGACCCACTGCCGCAACCTGCCCCCGCAGGGTTAAACCTAAGCGCGGACCTGTGTCCGCAACCTGCGCCCGCAGGGTTAAACCTAAGCGCGGACCTGTGTCCGCAACCTGCGCCCGCAGGGTTAAACCTAAGCGCGGACCTGTGTCCGCAACCTGCGCCCGCAGGGTTAAACCTAAGCGCGGATCTGTGTCAGCAACCTGCGCCCGCAGGGTTAAAGCTAAGCGCGGACCTGTGTCCGCAACCTGCGCCCGCAGGGTTAAACCTAAGCGCCGACCTGTGTCCGCAACCTGCACCCGCAGGGTTAAACCTAAGCGCGGACCTGTGTCCGCAACCTGCACCCGCAGGGATAAACCTAAGCGCGGACCTGTGTGCGCAACCTGCGCCCGCAGGGTTAAACCTAAGCGCGGACCTGTGTCCGCAACCTGCACCCGCAGGGTTAAACCTAAGCGCGGACCTGTGTCCGCAACCTGCACCCGCAGGGTTAAACCTAAGCGCGGACCTGTGTCCGCAACCTGCACCCGCAGGGTTAAACCTAAACGTGGACCTGTGTCCGCAACCTGCGCCCGCAGGGTTAAACCTAAGCGCGGACCTTTGTCCGCAACCTGCACCCGCAGGGTTAAACCTAAGCGCGGACCTGTGTCCGCAACCTGCACCCGCAGGGTTAAACCTAAGCGCGGACCTGTGTCCGCAACCTGCACCCGCAGGGTTAAACGTGACGCGGACCCACGTCCGCAACCTGCACTTGCAGGATTAGCATACTCAGATCCAGAGTCATAGCCTGACATATACGGAACCGTAGACACGTATACATGCTGACGTGTTACCACACCAGTTATAGGTATATTTACCATCTTTTAGTGTTTGAGGGACCTTTGGATAGCCAGCACGGCACTGATGTCCGGGCGGATGTAGGATGTGAAGGCAGAGGAGGACCATCGTCCGAGTTGTTGCAGGGATGAGGATGAGACGCCTTGATTAGCAGCGGAGGTAGCTGCGCCTATCCTGAACGAATGCCCCGAGAATAATTGGGGTGATAAGCCGGATCTAATGAGAACTTGCTTTAAGTAATGATTGAAATGGCGTTGAGTTAAGGGAATATCCCCTGAAATAAGAAATAGTGGTGAGAGAGGATTAATGAAAGATCTAAGATGCAGAATTTGATCATGGATTTATAAGGGCAGAACGGGGAATCGTTGCGATTTTCGTTTTTTAGCAATATACATGACATATAGCCTTTTATAGATGTCTCCGGTACCGATAAAAGACCAATACGTGTAGGAAACCTGAACTAAGCTCTATTGTAGAGCTGGTCATAGAGCAAATGGCGCCGCCCAGAGTGGCTGCCTGTACTGAGCAGCTCTTCCTTTGTTTCTAGCTTTTCTAGCTTTTCCCCCACTACCTTTACGTTTTAGTGGATTTAATTTAACTGTAAAGTTGGGACACTGTTCTCAACTTGTATATATTATTGGTAGGAGTTTTACCCGTTTTGTTTGTTTTTTAAATCACACTTCCAATGGATTCAAACGGCAGGACAATCACCTACTCAGAAGAAGCGCTCCTCTCCCTCCGGGGCCGAGCTGGATTGCCACCAAGGGATATACCAGCTATTATACGCAGACACAGACGGGGGACACGAGCTGGAGTCCTCGTGAAAAAGAACAGGGAGAATAAAATGAGGAGATTCAAACCTTACCTGCCCTCCGTAATCATGGGGAACGTCAGGTCGTTGACAAACAAGACGGACGAACTTGCGGCACTCGTGAAAACCCAGAGGGAGTACCGGGAGTCGAGCTTGCTGTGTTTTACAGAGACATGGCTACACAGGGATATTCCAGACTGTCTGGTGGAGCCGGACGGCTTCACGGTGGTTCGAGCCGACAGGGACACGCGGAGCGGCAAGAAGAGAGGTGGGGGACTTGCCGTTTTTATTAACAACAAATGGTGTAACCCTGGACACATAACTGTAAAGGACAGTATCTGTACTCCGGACATAGAGCTGTTGGCGGTGAGTTTGAGGCCGTATTTTCTACCTAGAGAGTTCTCACACGCCATTGTTGTTATTGTTTACATCCCGCCGGGTGCCGCAGCGTCGCAGGCGAATGACGTCATCCACTCCTCCGTTGCGGAATTACAGACACAGCACCCCAGTGCATTTATCACGGTTAATGGAGATTTTAACCATGTAAAAGTCTCCAAAAGCCTTTCAAACTTCAGCCAGTATGTCACCGGTGGCACTAGGAAAGATAAGACACTGGACCTGCTGTATGCCAATGTTAAGGAGGCGTACAGCTCCACCATCCTCCCCCCTCTTGGCAACTCAGACCACAACCTAATAAAGCTTGTTCCCAAATACAAGCCTCTTGTCAGGAGACAGCCGGCTACCACCAGGACTGTACAGCAGTGGTCGGATGAGGTCGAGGAGGAGCTGAGGGAGTGCTACAGGTCAACAGACTGGGACATGTTTCTGAGGGTTCACGGTGAGGACATAAATGGACTTTCCCATTGCATCACCGACTACATCCGCTTCTGTGAGGAGAGCATTGTACCGACCAAAAAGGTGCGATGCTTCCCAAACAACAAGCCCTGGATCAATGGGCACATTAAAGCCCTCTTGAACAGGAAGAAGAGGGCTTTCATGGCGAGAGACACTGATGCGGCTTTCACACCAGCGTTTTTCAGTTTCTAGCTCCGAGCGGGAGCTTTTCTGGTTCAGCTCCGGTTTCCCTTTTCAGCTCCCGCTCTGTTCACACCGCCCACTGGCGCCCCAGAGCTGCCCCTGCTGCGTCATGACGTCACCGTTTACATCGCTGATTTGCCCCCCAACGGCAGCTCACAACAACAACTGCGTCGGGTCGATGATCGTGTTGCTTTTAATCACACGAAGCCAGAATAAATTGAATAACGACTTCTCCAACCTTATACTTTTCTCCAGAGTGCCGTGGTTCATTGTTTATTAATGTGTTTCTGCAGCATTTCATTTCATTTCATTTCAAACCTTTATTTAACCAGATTGGTCCCATTGAGATCATAGATCTCTTTTTCAAGGGAGACCTGCAGTGCTGGCTGCTCTTCCACGGGAGTTTATTCTCCCGTTAGCTCCCGGTTAGCTCGCACTGCAGCGGCCGCTCTAAAGTATTCACTGTCCGACTCACACAAGCAGCTGATGCATATCCCCAGTTCCCCTTAGCCTAAGTGAATGTGTGTCAGTCTGAATTGACACTGTTTGGTATCACAACGCTGTTATGAAAGTTTCTCTGGTATAAAACGGGTGATGTTAGCATAGCAACCGAAGCTAAACTGACTACTTGCATCCGATAGCTGCAACAACACGTCTGCCTCTCTCCACAATGATCGATAACAGTGAACGGATGGTCAAAGTAAGGCACAAATAAACAGAATCACACGAAGCCTGGTTAGTGTTGCCTGACTTTATAAAGTGTGTTTATAGGCACTACTGCTTGTAGGCAGGCATAACAGTCGACCCATGGGAGGTGGGTTTAGTTTCCTGCACGCCTCGACGTAAGAGAGACGTAAGCGACGTCACCTCTTAGCTCCAAAGCTCTTGCCTCTGGACCGACAATTTTTTGGAGCTGGAAATGAAGCGGATTCCGGAGCTAAGAGCCGGCGCAGCTCCGGTGTGAACTGGAAAACCCAGCGCTTTTCAGGCTCTAGCTCCGAGCCGGAGCTGAAAAGGCGCTGGTGTGAAAGGGGCATGTGAGGGCTAAGACTGTACAGAGGGAGCTGAAGAAAGAGCTACGGGCAGCCAAGGAGAAATACAGAGATAAGTTGGAGAGTCGTCTGGAGGCCAATAGCTCTAGAGAAGTGTGGGGAGGGGTGAGGAAAATCACCGGGTACAAACAATCAAGCACGGCTGTGCAAGGGACCCCTGAAGGTGCAAATGAGCTAAACCTGTTTTTCAACAGGTTTGACCATCCCATCTCCAGCCCAACAGGACAGCAGGGGTTCCCAAACCCTGGCACCATTACTTCTTCTTCTTCTTCTTCTTCTTCTTCTTCTTCTTCTTCTTCTTCTTCTTCTTCTTCTTCTTCTTCTTCTCCTCCAAACACACCCAGCTCCACTCCAGGGGGGGCATCAGCCACTCCCAGCAGTTTCACACCCCTAATAATCACCACCGGACAAGTTAAGAATCAGCTATCGAAGATCAACGTGAGGAAGGCCAGGGGTCCAGAAAACACCAACCCCCGAGTGCTCAAGGCGTGTGCCGGTCAATTAGCGGGAGTGTTTCGGCACCTCTTCAGTCTCTCTTTGAGGCTGATGAAGGTGCCGGAAATCTGGAAGACCTCCTGCATTGTCCCGGTGCCCAAAAAGACACGCCCCAGCACCCCAGGAGACTACAGGCCTGTTGCTCTGACTTCACACGTCATGAAGATCTTTGAGAGACTGATTCTGCAGCACCTCAAACCCCTCGTGTGTGACTCCATGGACCCTCTACAGTTTGCCTACCAGGAAAACATTGGTGTAGAGGATGCTATCATCTACATGCTCCACAGAGCCTACACACAGCTCACTGAGAATTATGTTCTTCGACTTCTCCAGCGCCTTCAACACGATCCGGCCACACCTGCTGGCTGAGAAGCTGTCAGTGATGCAGGTGGACCGCAGCCTGGTGGCCTGGATCACAGACTATCTCACCAGCAGACCTCAGTATGTCAGACTGCAGGGCAGCGTGTCTGATGTGCTGCTGAGCAACACCGGAGCCCCCCAAGGAACTGTGCTGTCACCTTTTCTGTTCACTCTCTACACCTCCGACTTCCGCTTCAACTCCGGCTCGTGCCACCTACAGAAGTTCTCTGACGACTCCTCCATTGTCAGCTGCATCACAGATGACAATGAGGAGGAGTACAGGGCCCTGGTGGAGAACTTCATAGGCTGGTGTGACAACAATCACCTCCAGCTCAACATCAGCAAGACTAAGGAGCTGGTGGTGGACTTCAGGCGGAGCAGCAAGAGGCCTCTGACCCCCATCACCATCAGGGGGGAGGATGTGGAGGTGGTGAACAGCTACAAGTTCCTGGGAGTGCACTTGAACCACAAACTGGACTGGACAGACAACACCGATGCTCTCTTCAGGAAGGGACAGAGCAAGCTGTTCTTCCTGAGGAGGCTCAGGTCCTTCAACGTGTGCACGAGGCTGCTGCAGATGTTCTACCAGTCTGTGGTGGCCAGCGTGCTCTTCTTTGCCGTGGTGTGCTGGGGTGGAAACACTAGGGACACTGGCAGGCTGAACAAGCTGGTGAGGAAGGCTAGCTCTGTAGTTGGAGTACAACTGGACAATCTGGAGGAGGTGGCAGAGGGGAGGACGAGGAGGAAGCTCGACAGCATCCTAGAGAACCCCTCCCACCCACTCCACGCAGAGCTAGTGAAGATGAGGAGTACGTTCAGCCACAGACTCATCCCTCCACCACAACGCACCAAGCGCCTCGGACAGTCCTTTGTGCCTGTAGCCATCAGGCTGCACAACAAGGGGTTAATGATGAAAAAGAAATCAAATTAAATCACTGGTCATAAATATATACTGTTTTCACAACCCATGTTAAACTTGTCACTTTAACTTATTATGCACTTTATAACTTAGATGATGACGAAATATGTATATATGCTGACAGTTATTTTACTCTTATTTTTATTTATCTCCTATTTTTATAGTCTTTTATTATTATTATCATTATTTCCTTGATTTTATGTTATTTATTTTAGATTTTATTGATCTGTGTGAATCTTTGCTGTACTGTTTTTCACGCTTACCCTGTTGCTGCTTTTGTACAACTGAATTTCCCCTCGGGGATTAATAAAGGTTCATCTTATCTTATCTTATCTTATCTTAATACGTTGGAGCTTAACGGCGCGTAAAACACACGTGATGACATCACCAATGAATCGACGACTGAATAAGTTGGCAACTAATTTGGTAATCAATTTTGATCGATTAAGACGATTAGTTGTTGCACCCCTACTGCCGAGGAGATGTTGTTGTAGCAGATTCAGCCGTTGGTGCACCGAGAAACGGAACATTATTATTATTATTTTTTTTTATTTTTTATTTTTTTTGGGGAAGAAAAAAGAGAGAAATACGATCATTTAGTCAATAATCATTAAATTAATATTGGGAGTGAATTCCTAATTTATTTAGTATCTGGTCGTGTCATAACCAGGATAATGTGCAGCGACTTGTCATTAAGGAGAAGAAGCCCTACGAAACACCATTCATTTCAGGTAATATTGTGTTGAAGCTTGAAACTGCGTTAGTTACTGAGCATTGTAATGGGTAGTAATTACCCGAACTGCATTAGTAATGCATTACGTTCTTCGTACGCAAGTAATACGTTACTGCAACTCCATACTGTAACACGTTACACCCAACACTGCCTGGAACTCACCTTAACTAAAGTAGAAATGTATAGTGTTGAATTTCCTGTCGGCTCCCAGACCGTAGTCGTGGAAACAGGGGGGATTGACTCTGTCGTCTCCCAGCAGAAGCAACACGCTTCGGGTTCAATAACCCATTTTATCGGAAAGACTGGAGAGAGGCGAGCTCTTCTTGGGAGGTCGTTGCATTTATTTAGCTCTTCTGTTTCGCGAGATAGATTCGCAAGATCACAGACCTATCCTTTTTCTGCTGCCTTGTTTACTTCTAGAAAACATGTATCCCGCTCGCTCGCTCTACCATACCCACGCATAGATGCACGCGTCACGCCCCTCTCTAAAAGGGGTAGCGATCTCGCTCTGCATGACCCTAATGTCATAACAATATAACGAAACATCTCGTGAATTTGTTGCAACTGCCTTTTGCCAGCGCTACCCTGACGCCTGTTTTAGAGGTGAGGCGCAGGAGGGAGTAACTTCAATGGGATGTAGCTTAACCCCTGCCTGCCTGCCTGCAGGAGGGGTTGTGGTTGAAGCCAGAATGGGTAACGGCCCGTACACACTACAGGCGTCAGAAAAGCTTGAAGCTGGGCGTGTCCGAGGCTTGGCGCTTTCTCGCGCCCAAGGCGACCAACAACCAATCAGGAATCTCCCGCCCGCCCCCGGCATACAAAGCAAAAAAAAGCCCGGCTCTTCTTTACTATTGCCAAAATGGATGCCGGTTTTGTAGCAACGGTAGCGTTGGTTTATTCAATGTCTCGCAGGAGGCCACGTATAGTGCGTCGCTGTTGGGTACATCCGATACTCAGAAAACGTCTGCAACGGGGGGAATACCACGTTCTTGTCCAAGAGATCCGCCTGGATGGTGTACTGTTTCAGCACATCTGCGACTCGCCATCTGCCTACGGTACGTTTTGTGTATTTCTACTTCTTTAATATGACTCTGTATATAAAGAGAGAGAATGCATGCAATGGATGAATGAAGTCTGTGATTTAGTTCAGATGAATGACATTAATTAAGATAGCTAGGTAAACGCAGTATTGCTCCCCTGTGTGTGTGTGTGTGTGTGTGTGTGTGTGTGTGTGTGTGTGTGTGTGTGTGTGTGTGTGTGTGTGTGTGTGTGTGTGTGTGTGTGTGTGTGTGTGTGTGTGTGTGTGTGTGTGTGTGTGTGTGTGTCTGTGGTGTAATTGTGTGTCTGGTATGTTGGTGTGTCTGTGATGTGTGTGTCTGCCTGTGGTGTAATTGTGTGTCTGTGGTGTGTGTGTCTGCGGTGTGTGTGTCTGCCTGTGGTGTAATTGTGTGTCTGTGATGTGTCTGTGTTATGTTTGTGTGTCTGCGGTGTGTGTGTGTGTGTCTGCCTGTGGTGTAATTGTGTGTCTGTGGTATGTTGGTGTGTGTGTGTGTCTGTGGTATGTCTGTGTGTGTGTCTGCGGTGTGTGTGTCTGTCTGTGATGTGTGTGTGTCTGCCTGTGGTGTAATTGTGTGTCTGTGGTGTGTATGTGTCTGCCTGTGGTGTAATTGTGTGTCTGTGGTATGTTGGTGTGTATGTGTCTGCCTGTGGTGTAATTGTGTGTCTGTGGTATGTTGGTGTGTGTGTGTCTGCCTGTGGTGTAATTGTGTGTCTGTGATGTGTGTGTCTGTCTGTGATGTGTGTGTGTGTGTGTGTCTGTGTGTGTGTCTGCGTGGCGTATAACTTTTTTTTTTTTTAAATCATGTATATTACTTTTTTCTCAGGTACCTGGCAACCGGTGACTCGTACAGGACCATAGCATTCAGCTATCGGGTCGGGCATACAACAGTGGCTGTCATCGTGAAGGAGGTTGCGGGTGCCATCTGGACCGCGCTGGTCGAGGAGACCATGCCGGTACCACAGACGGAGGACTGGAGAGCCATCGCTGCTGGGTTCCAGGAGCGCTGGAACTTTCCAAATTGCGTTGGTGCCATTGATGGGAAGCACGTGGTGATCCAGGCTCCGGCACATTCTGGGTCCCTCTACTTTAATTATAAGTCCACCCACTCCTTGGTACTGCTGGCTGTCGTGGATGCCCAGTACCTCTTCAGGGTAGTGGATGTCGGAGGTTTTGGAAGGAGCAGCGACGGTGGAAGCCTGCGGAATTCTGCATTTGGAGAGAGCCTCCGAGATGGCAGTCTGCAGCTACCACCTGACACCGTCATCCCAGGAGCAGAGCGGCTGGGCCTTCTTCCCCGTGTCTTCGTTGGAGATGAGGCTTTTCCGCTGCTGGACAACCTGCTGCGTCCGTTCCCTGGACGTCACCTCACAGGAGGCTGTTCAACTACCGCCTCGGCCAGGTTGGTGGTTGAATGTGCGTTTGGCATCCTCTCATCCCAGTGGAGAATGTTCCGGCGTGTCATCACCACCAGCCCGGAGGTAACAGAGTTGTGTGTGAAGGCCACCTGTGTGTTGCACAACGTCCTCCGCAGGAAGACAATAGGAAGGTCATCATGCACACCTGTCGTCGCAAAGTCGAGTGATGAAGCTCCAACCCTGCGCGATGCACCTATGATGGGCACCAAACACGCCACACGCCGATCCATCCAACTGCGGGAGACCTTCTGCTCCTATTTGAATGAGGAGGGTGCAGTGTCATGGCAGCATAACGTGGTGTAGGGTCACCATGGCTCCTCCAAACCAAAAGCTCTTTTAAGAGCTACCCATTTTCTTTAAAGAGCAAATATTCCAAATGAGCCATTTTAAAATCAAACATTGCTAATAAACATGTTTCTTGAATTGATATTATTATATTATGATATGACTAACAACCTTTTTCTTTCAGCCCTGTTTTTACTGATAAACCACTCATAATTTCAATAGGTTTTCACATGACCAATTACAGAAGAAAGCACATTATATATTCCGACATACATGAAGCTTCTGGTATGTTGCAACTGACAAACCACATGAACAAGTGAAGACACAGTATAGCCATAACATACTTGAAATAATGTTTTATTTGGTGAATTTGAGTGAAGTGTGTGTGATGAGTGTAACAAAATGTAATGTGGATCAGTATGTGTGAACAAATTATAAAATTATACATTGTTCTCCTGGTCCACCTCAAAAATGAGCTGGTGTACCCCGAGGCGGACTCTTGCCCTCTGTGCCTTTGTCATCTGCCTCATGGTGGGCAAGAGGCTCTTGAAGAATTGAAAGTCCTCGTCCTCCTCCACCACTGGTGGGGTTGGCTGGGCAATTGGTCACAGCAGACAGCAGACTTCTTTCATTTTTTCTTGCAGACGTTCTCTAATGAAATGAAATGAAATAATAAAGTTAATAAATAATAAAGTGAATTTCGTTAATTTACTAAATTATTCCTCCATTAATGAATGCTATTTTTATGCTACATTCCATGCTGGCTAAATATACTGTCTATGCTTGATAGCTGTGAATCAAATCAAGTTTTATTGATATAGCACATTTATAAACGATTTTTGGTCGAGCCAAAGTGCTTTACATATAATAAAATTAGCCTACAGTAAAGACACTTTACAGCAAATACAACAACACAGATTGTTCAGAATATCAGTATGATAAAAACGACACCCTCTGCATGTATTATGTTATATTATATATTATGCTTATACTTATATTATATATAATATTTTTTTATTATTATATTAATATATATTATATGTTATGCTACATTACTAGCTGGCTAAATATACTGCCTATGCTTGATAGCTGTGCATGTATTATATGTTATGTTATATATTATGCTTATAATATTTTTTTATTAATATATATGATATTGTAGTGCCGAGAGATATGGGAGTCGGAGGCGATCGAAGGTGGTCACCACAATATGTTATTATGCTACATTACTAGCTGTCTGTTCAATGCTAAAACGAAGTAAACTGGATATAAACTGTCCAAACAGTTGAAAACCTACCAGTTTCACCAACTGTCTCTGCCACCTCCCGCCATGCCTGGTTCCTCCAGTTTAGGTCCCGGTAGGTGAACAGAGTACAGTCATACAAGACTGGGACATTTGCCACGGAAATGATTAATTTGTCCTCCATTTTCTGACATAAGGAAAATAGTCGAGACCTGCATACACGCGGTTTGATTGGTTGGTGCTTGTAATGACGGGAATTCAAAAACGGGATTTGATTGGCTGACGCCAGCTTCGAGCAAGCCTCGAGCCTCAAAAGTTGAACATTGTTGAACTTTTGACGCCGATAGACGCTCGCGAGGCTTGCAACGCCTTGCCATGCTACCCACAATGCAGTTCGGCGAATTTTGAAAATATCCTACGTCACCCCATTCAAATGAATGGGCGAAGCGTTGGAAGCCTTTTTTGACGCCTGTAGTGTGTACGGGCCGTAAAGCTTCGCCTGCGATGAGGACCGTTCCGCGTGAAGCCGGAAGCGCCGCATTTGAGCCAGTGATGCCCTCTCGAGAGACTGAAGGCGTGCGTCAATTGTTTGCGTGAAGAAGCCCATTTCCATTAAGCCCGGAGGAACTTCCGTGGAGCCCGATTTCCTTGTTTTTTCCTCCCGCGTCCGGGTTTGTGGGGCGGCCGGCTGGACCCGCTAGCCGAACTGGGGAACGCCGTCTGTAGCTTAATCCGCAAGACTGCGGAGCTGATGAATAATGCCTGGAGCTGGGACGAAGCCCTGCTGCTGCTTGCGCGTTGACGCCTGGAAGACAGCTGATAGAAAAGGGGAGAGCATATATAGAGGGTTTAACAGGTGCGATAATTAGGCTTGTGAATGGAGGGAAGTGATATGTTAGCTAAGGAGTGGCGCTCCCTGTCATCCAGTGGAGGGAGCGAGTATTGCCATGACGAGCAATACGGAGTGTTAGGTCTTCCTGTCTGAACTTGCGCTCAGCTTCATTAGTCAGATTGCTCTGAAGATGGGAGGTGATATTCTATTAATATTCACGTTCACAGTCGGTGATTTTTGCGGGCTGTCTTTCCTGCAACGGCAGTTTTTCTGTATTTCCTTTCTCCTGTAATATGACTTGATCGCTTTAAACTCCACACACTGAGCTCTGATTGGTCAGCAGGCAGTGCTTTCACTGAGTTGATCTCTTAGCCTGCAACCTAACCTGGTCCCGACCAGGTTAGCCGCACAGCATAAATTACCATGGAGATCAAGCCCGCTAAAAGGAGAACCAGCGTCGTAGTACATTATAAATGCAAGCTATTACATTTTTTATAATGCTGCCGAACTTGCTCCTGCTACCTACAGTACAGGTTGATTAAACGGTATCACATGACATGAAAGCAGGGCCGGCTCTAGTCAATTTGATGCCCTAGACGAGATTTTTGCCCCCCCCCCCCCCCTATAGAATATATAAAGAATAAATGAAAAATCTCTACACAAGACAGATGCACTACAAAAACAGAAAGTTATTGACATAGGTAATATACTGTACATGTTTGTGTTGAGGGGTGGACATCACATCCTCTAGGGGGGTCCGGGGGTATGCTCCCCCGGGAAGAAATGTTTGAACATTTTAAAGTAAAATGCATAAATCTGGTGCACTTTGAGCACACAATTACTAGAGACTAGATCTAGGGGGTTCAACTCTAAAACACCCATATGAAAAAGATCGGTTTACATTTTAATAATCAAATAAGTATGTGAACATAATAGGGGTGTCACGGTTCACAAACATTTCAGTTTGGTATGTACCCCGGTTTTTAGGTCGCGGTTCGGTACGTTTTCGGTACAGCAGAAAAAATTATCACAAAACATAAGATATATATATATATTTTTTAATTATTATTAAACTGTGAATAATGTATTCACTCAAATAAATACAAAATAAAATAAACATTAAGGTGCAGCATTTCGATGAACTGAAATAATCTGTATTTGAACTTTACTGTACTAGTACTCACAAAACATAAACTATTAATTTTGGATTTTTAATTATTATTAAACTGTGAATATTCACTCACAGATACAGCCAGGTAGCGCTTTGCTAACATGGCAACATAAGGATATTTGGCGTTTGTAATAGCTCTGGCTCGGTCTAAACTTTTTGCGAGTGGTGGAGGCTTAAATGCTAGTGGGAGTTGGGTTTGCACTTCAGTCTTTTTTATTTTGGTACCGGTGATATTCACATTCGGTGATGCCTTTTCAAATGAGTGTGCAAGTTTAATGTATTGCCAGCCGCGTAACCAATTTTAGTTGAACAATGCCGACAAACAGCTTTGATTCGGTCCACCTGTCTTTGTCCGTCATCCTTGTACGTAACTGCGATACCAAAATGTTCCCAAACTGGAGACTTCAATGATGCTGGAGGATTTTCGAGCTCAACTTTATCTGCGTTCGCCATTTCCTCAAATTACTGACTAAATTTGAACGCATCCCTGTGACCAGCTCTCATAGTATGCCTCTCGTCCAATGAAATGACTTGCTCGCTCTATGACGCGTTGAACCCAATGTGAGCAAATTACTCTGAATGCTGCAACGCAGCACCTGAGATTACTTCCAAAAAGTTGTTCACATTCTCAATTTTTTACGTTTAACTTTATATTCGTTCGGTACACATGTGTACCGAACCGAAGGGCCCGTACCGAATAATTTTGGTACGTGTACCGTTACACCCCTAGAACATAACCAATAACTTACCATAGCCAATAACAAATAAATGTAACTTTTTTTACCTAGTTAACATTTATTTAGTAATGCACATTTGTATTTCTCCAGTTTTAAATGATATTTTTGGTTGACTGTCCCTATAGTATGCCTATACATTGAAATTATTTCAAACCTGATTATCCCAATAATTATAAAGGAGTGCCTTTGAAATAAATTTGTGTTTACATAAATTGTGATCAAAACGTTTGTGACCCACTGAGATAACTTAGAGTAAAGTTATACTCTATCTAAACACTGAGAGAGTCCTTTACATCACTGAGCTGTAGTTATCAGCCTCTCAGTCTGTCAGGAGAGAGCTCCCCTCCACCTTTGTTGTAGAAACATCTTTTTCGTATATCCGTTAGCGCAGCTAGCACCAGGTGCTAATAACAACAGCGCCGGTACCTCGCTCCCACGCTCACTTGCACTTTGGCTGTGAGCTGCGGGCACCAGATAAGCCAACATCCCCCACTTTCATCACTTACAGCGCCCATCGTACAGGGCAAATTAAAAGTGTAACCGGGGTGAAAAGGGTGTTACATTTACTTAATTATGAATGTTGTTACATCAAGGCTGAAAATTAGGATGAGCACCAACGGTCAAAAATGTTTTTCCCCCTCCCAGAGCTGCCAGCGCAGCACCCCCTCAGATCTGGCACCCTTGGCGAACATCTATACCACCAATGCTAAGGACCGGCCCTGCATGAAAGTGAGCAAGGTCATTGGACAGACAAATGACAAAATAATTTAGGTTGCTTGGTTACTTTGAAGACTGTGTGAACCGGTCAATGCCATTGGGACCCCAAATATTTTTTTTAAATAAATAAATATCTTTAAAATAATTTTTTGCTTGGGCCCCTGGCCGGCTCTGAGCCCCGGTGCGTTGCTACAGCTGCACCGTCGATAGTTACGCCACTGGATAGAACCCACAACCTTCTGATCGGAGACCTCAATTTTTGGTGTCCAGCAATCTACAAAGCAAAAAGGCTCTAGACTTGCGTACTTTACTGTGTACGAGCACATACATCTGAAGGACATGTGTATTATTCTCAGAACATTTGGTGTCATTCTCTGTGGATTAATCCGTGAGTGATAGCAGCCGGCAGAAAGGCACTGACCCCAGGCGGACCAAAAAGGGTCTGTGTGGGAAAGACGTGGGTGGACATGGACCACTTCCTCTGCCGATCCCAGGGCACGGAGAGCCCCAGGAGCCCAGCTGGGGCTGCAGAGCAGATACGCAGCTTAGCAGAGACGGTGATATAAAACTACCATGTTAAAACTTGAAAAACGTCTGTAGCTACTGACATAAGACATCACTGGTCAGGATGTGTATCCGCCCTTGTTTTGCTATATTTACAGTATTATTACATTTTTCTTAATTACATATGAACATTTGTAAACACAATTTGTGTCCAGCAACAATTAAACATAATAATAAATGTGCATTTTTATATATATCATCAAATCTGTTTGTTTAGGCAACCTGGTGGTGTCACAGTTTATCTAAATAAAATAAAAACTACTTGAGGCTACTTCCTGTTAGAAATATCACCAACAACGACAAAAATGAGTACATGTTTATTCAACTGAAGAAAAAGGCACTTCTAAACAATACAAAAATACAGAATTCAAAATTATTATGTTTGGTGTCATTAAAATCAGTGCTGCATAATATCTATTCCATAAACCACATTAAGCTGACAATGCTTTGTTTGAGACTTTCAACATTCCAATTATTCCATACAATTTGAGCTTAGCATTTACAGCAGTTACTTCATAACACAATCCTATGCCTCGGTACAGTTTTTTGCCATGTGAGTTTTGAGGTTTTCCTGAGCATCTTCGTCTGTTTGGATGCTTTTTTGGGGTACACGTACCACATGACTACACCTGAGGGGTTGATGGAGAAGGTAAACTCTGTGGTGGTGTTCAGACCCGTCACTGTTGCGCCAGTAAACACATCATAGGCCTAAAAACAAGAGAGGATATTTAGACCTGAAATGGAAAATATAACTTATATTTGATTGTTATATATTTCACCAAATCATTGTTGAACCACTATAAAACAGATAGTAGTACGTTGTTAATTCAAGTGAGAAATGTCACTATTGCAAACAGCTTAGAGATACAAAAACAACGATAAAGAGTAAAACAATCTATACAATATTTCTCAACAAAATACAACATTTAAAAATGATAACTTCCAAAAAGAGTGGGAGAATCTTTACTGCAAATATATACATGTTTGCCTACAAATGCCAAAGGATTTCTCCATAATTCCGCAAAATGAATGAACTATCATAATTTTCCAAAGAATAATAAACTTTTTCTTTTTTTGAAAATAGAGATAATAGAGAACAAATAATTTCAGGACAAATATGATACATAGGATAAGACAAGAAAGGGTGTACGAACCTCATAGTTGCCCGCATCGTAGCTGAGTTTACCCAGAGAGCTGTGGTAGAGGTAGGGCATGTCTGTCCGTCGACTCAGGAACACGAGGGCACTGGCTGACTGAGACAGAGGCCTCCAGTAAACTTCAACATGACTCTTCTCCTGTGAGACAACACACACAGAAAATACAACATCTGAACCTGTTTTTTAGACAAGACACCCTGGTTGATTTTTCTGGGTGCCAAACTTTGACTGCAAATCCCTAAAGGTCCTCACACCTTTTGTTGTTCTACATCATTAACATCAGTGTATTATTGTGAACCGTGTATTATACGGCTTAGTTGAATACTCTATTCCAAATTTCAATTTGGACATTCAAGTGTTCTTAATTTTCACTAACATACCACTGCTAAGGAGAACTGACCGTTGCTAAGAAAGATAAAGGGTCTACAGCAGGGGTGCCCAACCTTTTTTGAATCGAGAGCTACTTTTAAAGTTGCCAGTCTGCCGAGATCTACCAGTCCAAATAGAGAGGCGTAGCCATTACTGACAGCCTATGCCAGGTAAATACACACTTCTACTTGTATAAAACTGACCTTTGTGCGATTAATACTTCATAAAATACTGCAGATCCTTTATCTTACCTCTTTCTAATCTACACACATACAAGTATGTAACTGAAGTTACACAACAGTGTTGTTGATACAGAGTTGGAGTTTATTCACACGTCACTACAGTGGGTAATGTTTAAGAAACATTAAACAGTGCTGCCACATATGACACAGGGAAAAAAGAAAAGACACTGAACCCTTTCTTTGCCATTATATAAAATAGTGTTGCTACAAAAGTATAAATTAGGCTTACTAATAAGACAACTCAGATCTGAAGCTACACAGGAATCTGCTGCCAACGTGCAATAAAAAAGACAACATTAATAGAATCAAACCCTTTTTTGTTGAATTTTTGTAGAGTATAAAAATAAATGCCTTTAAAATAGGATGCAAGCAACACTAGTTTCTTAACCTGAATTGATAATAGACTATAATCAATTTAAGTTTGCATTCTTATACCATTTTGTACAATAATTATAATGAATAAGTTCAAACAAACTAAAACTTACAGCTGATTAATAACGGTATCTAACTTGAAATTTTATTATATCAAAAACCTGTTGAAATGCTTCTGTTATTTTTTTACTGTCCCCCAAAAGCGCGTCGGCAGCCTCCAGGAATGCTTCTTTCACAACTTCGCCATGAAAGAAGACAGACAGGAAGTAAACACCAAAGGGAACAGCAGAAGAAAAAAGACAGGAAGTAAACAGTAACACCGTATGGGCTCCTGCAGTGTTTAAACTTTAAAGACTAGTTAATTAACTAGTCTTTAAAGTTTAAACAAAGAAAATGTGAACAGACTTGGACAGTTACAGAAAACCTGAATCAGTGCTGCTGTTATTTTAAGTTACTTTGCTGTTGCCACAGTTCCAGCCGTTGGTACACAATCTTTCTCAGCTGTAATATGATCATTTTGAAATCCATTAAATCATTTTTAATCAACATTGGGATTAAAATGGTCGGATTCATTAGTATGTAGCGGTGTAATAAGCGGGATAATGTGCAGAAGGGCGATCATTATTGAAATAAGAACACCCACCCCTTCGTGTCAGGATCACAGTGGTCTTTTTTCATTAAAGACCGCCCTTCTGCACATTATTCCTTACTAAGCCTTGTCATTATATATAATCCGATCTGTCTCAATAATGATATTGACCTGCAATAGGCGTCTTCCCTGGATTCCCATGGGGTCCTGGTTTATTGCAATAGCCATTTTGTTTTGCAGGATGGTCCTGGCGCTGTTGTCCAGGTTTCGAAGGTCATTGGACATGATGAGAGGTGCAGCCATTATAGCCCACAGAGCCATCTGAGAGCGGGCCTGGTCCACACTGAGACCGAAGTTTCCAATGATGAGCTGAGGACAGATATCAGAGGTATAAGGAGAGAACAACAATACAGTAAGGCAAAACATTTCGGCCACAAGGCAGTAAACTCATCTGTGAATGCATTCATTGTTTTAGCCTTGTTTTACGTACGACACAAGACTCGACTTCAACAGCGTTTTGAAAAGCACCATCTTCAATTTTAAAAAGCAACATCTTTCTGTGGTTAAAAGGCCTACACAGTGGAACATATTCCAGGATATGTTGCCTCATTATCAGTTTTGTAAAATCAATAATGAAAACAAACCCATCATACCATGTCAGGGTCATTCCACTGTCCAGGCCCCGCAGCCGGCTGCAGATCATCCTGGTTGTTGGAAAACCAATCAACAATACTAAGCACACTGTCCCATGAGTCCTGGATATCATAGTAATTCCTCCACAAGTGACAAATGTCACCAAGGAAAGTGTAGTTGACCTGGTAGGACCAAGGAAGTATAATTTACTTTAAAGCTGTGCACAAAAATATATTGTGCATTTTCCTAAAGAACGATGAAAAACCTATACCAATGCTTATCATTTGATCAAGAACAGTGAGTAAAGTTTACATTTTTTGTCTGTTTTTCATTTTATAGTTTAATTGCAGCAACTGCCTTTAGCATGTCTTTGTCAGAACATTGTCATGGTTCTATTCAAGTCCAAGTGACCCCACAGTTTGAGTTGACCATCATTGGAATGACACTCACATTAGGGGGAAGGCCTCCTACATAGACAGGCCAACTACAGGAGTATGCCATAGGTCTGCCTGTAGCATTCAAAGCCTTGGACATCAGAGGGTAGCCTGTGACACAAGAAAACACTTGCTTAGTGTACGATCTCTTGTGGCTTCTGTACTTTTAAGGTTTTCAAAGATTGCAGTCAATGCTATTCAATAGGTTAGTATGCTCTTACCTAGCATTTGTTCTACAGCATTTGAGGAACAGCCGTCAAACTTCAGATAGTCTACCCCCCAGCTAGCAAAGGTCTGGGCATCAATATCGATTTTATCCAGCGTGGTGCCAGGGTATCCCATACATGTGTGAGTGCCTATGTCTGCATAGATTCCCAGCTTCAGTCCACGGTCATGGATGTACTTAGCCAGTTGTGCTATGCCCCCTGGGAACCTGGAAGAAAGCAAGCACTCACATTGTACATTTTATTGAACAATGGAAGCTGATCATGTAGTGTACAATCAAGGCAACATTTTGCAAATCCAATATAAGCAAAGTAACCAAAATAGCTTACTTCCTGCTAGGTAATATTGCCATATTGTGCCAGTTTCAAATATAATGTGCTTTGAAGCCCATCTATTCTGCACACATGAGTCACCAAGCCCACTGTGCTCCAAGTGAGGGACCATGAAGCACATCCTAAGCTGCTGCCCAAAGGCACTTGGTGAAGGACGATAGTCAGGTCCTGAAGACGATTCCTGAAGCAATCAGTGCAGGAGTTGAGTTGGCAAAGTGGGTCAAATCTTCCAAGCATACCATCACCTTTATCAATGCTGGGTAGGAGCTGAAAGCCGCAACAAGAATATCTGTAGGCAACGTGACCTCTGGCATCTGCTGGTTGACCTTGAGCACATATTGAAGTTTCTAAACCATATCACAACCACCACCCTTCCACCGGGCATTGCCCTTATACTTGTTATGGGATTACTTTGGTTTTGGAGGTATATCCCCAGTACCTGCAGTCAAATGTACTTATTGTAAGTCGCTTTGGATAAAAGCGTCAGCTAAATGCAATGTAATAAAAATACTGATTTTGGTGTGTCCTTGGGCATCCCAGCTAGCAGTTTCTCACAACTTTGGCTAACGTTACCTACAGGTTCTAATAATGTTTTAAAGAAACGTTTGAATCTGATGTTCAAAGAACCTTTTGAGGATGTTTATTATTTCAAATAATGTTCCTATAAAGTTTAAGGTTAACTAAGACATAACGTTTTAACTGCAACATTCAGAGTGAATATATTAAATGCTTTGACAATAAATACATAAAAAAATGTAATCTGTGGAAGCCGTAGTGCTGTAAAAAGTACGACCAATCATTTTAGCCGGCCCAGCTAAAATAACTGGATGGCCTACCTGCCTGTCAGCCTTCCATCTGTGCACAAACTTATCTCGTGCCCTCATTGGTCATGTGCGCGTTCGTGTGTGTTGGAGGAGGGGCTCTGTAAGGAAGTAGCAGATTTTTTCCGGTTGTGAATTTTCAAATTCTAGCGCACTCGAGCTGGTTTCTCCAAAATTACCTGCCCCACCTTTAATGTAATATGTGACCCGCTCGAAATCAGTCGGAAGTCGCAACGGCTCATTTAAAAATAAACGTGGATTTACGTAAAAAACTATTTTTTCGGGGTTAGGGTGTTTTGTTTGATTTTAAACAAACAAAATCGTGGCTTTCAGAATATGAAACTTTTATTTCCAAAATCACACGATAAATACATTTTTGAAGCTTGTAAAGGGACGAAGACAGGCACCTCTCACTCGCAATCTGCTCTTCCGCAGCGCCACCCCCCCTCCCTCCGACTGACATTATGAATGTAAGAGTATAGTAGTCATAGATAACACGGCAGGGTCCGTTACAGGTTGTTTTCATCTGATTTCAAATAAACAAAGTCTTGGATTTCAGAATATTAAACTTGTTTCGGCAAATTCAGATGATAAATACAACTTTGAAGCTTGTAATAATAATTACAAGCGGAGAACGGAGTAACTTAACGTCACTGCAGGCATAACAACAGACGGTGTTTCTCGTGAGTGTTTTCCCCGGGAAACAAACACAATACACACAAACGCAAAATTACACAAACAAACACACACACATATACACACACACTCGTGAGCTTCCCCTCCAACGAAAATATCTTCCCTCCGTAGTATTTTGATCATTTGCTCCACTAATAATCAATCAGATCGATGGATTCCAGAGAAGAGAAAACTTTGAAGGCCTTTTTCTCAAAATGATGACTCTGTGACAGTCATTATATAATGTGACATATTTTGCTTAATATTTGGAGTACAAAAACAATCCTGATATCATTAGAAAGCTAGGAATATCCTCTTTCCAGCAGTGTATACAACTCAAAATGTGTCTTCAGGTCAATGCGACTGATTTCGATAGAGCAGGTCACATATGTTAACAAAGGTGGAACGTTTTGCCTGCAACATTCTAAGGATGTTTTTTGGACGTTGTTGAGGTAACACATTACAGATGTTCTTTTATAAAATATTCCCTCAATGTTACATGTTAACCAAAGAAGAATATTTTCAAAGCAACATTCAGAAAATGTTTTCAGGAGGTTATTATTTTTTTATAAAAACGTTCCTGTGATGGCAAATATTAACACGGTCATGGTCAACGTCAGATTTATTTCTAGAGCGCTTTAAAAAACAAACTTGTTGCATTTGTTTGAAAAGGATGTTTTACAAAATCCGATGTCACCATATTTTCCTTTTGAAAAAAACAAACAAGCACGTAATTCATGATAAGCTGTAAGCAGATATAGTTTGCTGTGGCATGTGTGAGTTCCCAGCTAGACATTTATGGTTCTAAAGTTTGGTTCCCAGAATGTTCTTCTGAAAGGTAGGATAACGTTCTGTTCAGGAATAGTAGGGCATAATGTTCTAACAATATTATCAAAAACATCTTAAGAAGGTTATCAAAAACATCTTAAGAAGGTTATCACCAAACATTTTAAGAATGTTTTTACGTTTTCAGCTGCAAGTGTTTTTGTTGTGTATGCACATGACTCTATTGTCATATTTAGTGTATCTTTATTTAACCAGGATAGCTCTCATTGAGATTAAAAATCTCTTTTTCAAGAGAGTCCTGGCCCAAGAATGGTAACGGCACAGTTTCAGACAGTTTTACAGTTACAGACAATTAAAAAAAACACACAATCACAACACAGTCATACACCAAGTATAGCCAAAGCATTTACAGACACAGCGGCCAGCTTCAAGGTCACTTAAAGTGGCTTTGAGTGTGTTTAATGAGACCAGCTCTCTGAGTTTCAGCTCAGTTTGAAGCAGGTTCCAAGCTTCAGGGGCAGCGTAACTGAACGCCCTTTTCCCAAGTTCAGTACGGACCTTTGGTACAGTTAAAAGGAAAAAAGGAAAAAGTTCTCGGAGCAAAGCCGATAAGATCCTGTGCATTTTCTATTGATGTACATCCTTAGATAAGGGGGAAGAGCACCAAGAATAGCCTTATATATAAGGATGTACCAATGTTTTAGTCTACGCGTGGTCAGGGAAGACCATCCAACACGAGTGTATAGATTGCAGTGGTGCGTCAAAGATTCGAGGTTTGTGATGAATCTCAGTGCACCGTGGTAGACGGTGTCCAGCGAGTGAAGGCACTGAGAAGATGCATTCATATAAACCACATCTCCATAATCCAGCACAGCCAGAAAGGTTGCAGACACTCTCTTTTTGGCCTCATAGGAAAAACAAGACTTGTTTCTAAAGAAAAACCCTAATTTTATTCTTAATTTTTTCAAGAGTTCCACAATGTGTGGTTTAAAAGAAAGCGAATTGTCAATTATAATTCCAAGATACTTATACTGCAACACAGATTCAATCTCCGTCCCCTGCAAGGTGGTGATAGGAGGAAGGTTCAAGACCTTGGGTTTTGCTTTCGAGAACATCATTAGCTTTGTCTTGGCAGCATTTAAAACAAGTTTCAAATCACACATGTTGGATTGTACAATGTTAAAAGCATTCTGGAGCTGACAAAGAGCCTGCTTCGGGGTGGACGCAGAACAATAAATAACTGTATCATCAGCATAAAAATGCAAATTTGCATTCAAAACATTGTTATTAAGACTGTTAATGTAAATAATAAATAACAATGGTCCTAAAACAGATCCCTGTGGCACACCCTTGGATACCTGAAGAGATGTTGAAGTTAAGCCTTCTGCCCGCACACACTGTGTTCTGCATGATAGATAGTTCTCGAACCAACAGACAGCCTTACCTGAAAGACCGATACTAACATGTCTTTGTAACAGTCAGGGTGGGGTTGTAACGGAATACATGTAACGGCGTTACGTAGTGAGAATACAAAAATTAAGTAACTGTATTCAGCTCGCGTTACATTTGAAAAATGAGTAATCTGATTACAGTTACTTTCGTAAACCTGAAGTGAATACATTTTGGATTACTTATTGCAATTATTGGTTGAAAGATTTCCTCACAACATTTAATATTCATTACTAAAGGTACAGCCGAATCATCACAGCGCACAAAACCTATTACCGCCTCAAATGGACCTAAAAAGGGAGCGTTTCAAAAAAAATTGCGGGTCCGCTCAGTGAAACAATAACAGCGAAACATGGAGGAACACAAGTCTGCGTTTAAATCATGTGTGTGTGTGTGTGTGTGTGTGTGTGTGTGTGTGTGTGTGTGTGTGTGTGTGTGTGTGTGTGTGGTTAAAACACATCAGCCACACCGCTCTTTAGCCTTTCTAATGATTCTGAAGGTAAACACAGTGAAGGCGGTGCGTGAAAGGCGGTGCGTGAAAGGCGGTGCGTGAAAGGCGGTGCGTGAAAGGCACTGCGCGCTCCTCTTCTCAGAGGCTGAGTTAACCCTCCCGCTGCCTCCTGGTGCTGCAGAGATTTCATGAAGTGAAGGAGGTTTTCCTTCTATAAAACAGCTGTGGGCAGCAGATACTGTGAGTGTCACGGACATGAATTCATAGATCAAGGCAGACTGGTGCACACACTCTCCTGTTTTGCCAATCCGGTGCTTAAACAAATATAGCTCTACACCCCTGGCCGACATGTCCTTAAAATGAAGTCTGAGTTCGAAATATATCTCAAATAATGTATGCACTGTAATTTCCCAAATAAACATAACAGTCTGCAATGAAATGGTTGTCTCCTGTGTGCTCCACTTCACTTCCTCCTTGGCGCACCGGTAACTATCTCGAAAATAAATAAATAAGTCGAGATAACGGACTTCATATCATTCATATGGAGTGGGGCCAGACTAATGTGAAAGAGCAAATGAAATGGCAGGACAGAAGGCGACACGCCCGTTCTAAGCCGTGTCCCTAACTCCTCACACCCCAAGCTGCATCCCCAAAAAGTGTGTTACATTGTTTCAGATGTGATGTTTCAGTTGTGCTCTTGATACGCCATTAAAACAGTAAAAACACGTTCAGTTTCCTTTTGCTTTTTGTGTCTCCTGTACACCAAAACATACCCATCTGTGATGGAAAAAGAAAGTAATCCCAAAGTAATCTGAATACAGTTAGTTACGTGTATTTTTTAAGACACGTAACTAACTGTATTCGGATTACTTTCAGAGCCATGTAATCAGTAACTGATTACATTTACAAAGTAACCCTCCCAACCCTGGTAACAGTAAGTTGGGGACTGGCTTCAGTAGAAGCTGCTGGGAACATACTGGTACTGAAGCCTTCCGAGTAAATCGCCAGAAGCGCCGACACCTCCTCATCACTCAACCGCTCCCATGTTTTCTTTTGTGTTGCCATAAGTTAGTCTCTCTCCGTTGGCGCGCTGGGCTAATGCTAATAATGCTAATGCGAGCAAATAAAATGGCGGCTTCACAAAAACTTTTCAGAGTTTTACGGGCCGTGGTTTGCAATTCGCCCAGCCAATCAGAAATTGGAACCTTTTACACCCCAGGAAAGTCCCTGCTCTCTAGCAGGGACTAAAAATGGGTGAAAAGGTTCGCAAAAAAAGTTCTAGTTCCAGATCTTTTTGGTGTGAACGCAAAATCCCAGGAACTATCAGAACTATTCCTGGGAAAGTACTCCGGTGTGAAAGCGCCTAATGGCATGGCCAATGGTGTCTGCAGACTTGTATATGTAAAGCATTTTGAGGGGGACAAGGACTGGAAAAGTGCTTTATAAATGCAGTTTGTCAAGAAGCAAGCTGTGCTCCTCAAGCTTACAGTCCAATTGGAAGATCGTCTTGAAGAGGTCTTTGAAAGGAAGCTCAAGTAAGCAAGACTGGTCAGAAACTGTCAGCAGGCTAGATGAAGAACGAGGTGTCTCCCAGTGGAGGATCAAGCTCGCATCCCATTCTTTGGTCAGAGCCCTCAGTGTGGCTTCAAGATGTGGCTAGGATGTGGACCTGTTAACTACATCAAAAGCCCCAATTGGGATGGCCGATTCGGTCTTTTGTAATACTAGATGAAACACAGACATGCTTAATCTCCAATAGAAAAAAGTAGACCAACCTGGAGGGTTCAGGTTGCAGCCTCCCTTGTTTGTCTCTCAGCCTGGACATCCAGCAGTCGTCTATGATTACATACTCATAGCCCAGCTCCTTCCAGCCATCCTCAGACAGCCGGTCAGCCATGTCTCTGAACAGACCCTCGCTGTGGACACCATGGACAGAGCAAAGGAAGATTTTTACAGATTTCAACTGAATATGGTGGAAGGTTTAGTAATTTAGTACTAAATTAAGTACTAATTACTAGTAACTTAGTAATTAGTTTAGTTAAAAGTTGGCCATTCATTAAGGACATTTTTCCACAGTAACTCCATTAACAAAGAGGCACAGACACAAATATGTTTTACTGTTCCTGGATTTTTTGGTTTATACATATCTCACGTTGCAATTTCCAGGAGGAAATTGGCTTAGTAATATCTGTATAAACTTGTTTAAAAGATTTTTTGTCACACCAATTAATTTGCAAAACACAATTTTCCTATGCTGTACATATTTGGTTCATAACTAAAACATTGTCCATCATTTACATTTAGAATCAGATTTAAATTGATTGTCTATTTTTTATTTTATTTGATTATTTAGGGTTATTTTGCTGTTGTAATATTTTACTAAACCCAAAATCTGTGTGTAACTTTTCAGATGTCATTCTGGGAAAGATGTTCAAGCGTTCAAAGTAAACGGCTTCAACAGCAAAGTTATGTCATAATGTACTATGTTCATTTTCAAAACTTTAGCACTCTTACTAATTGAAGGACATTTATTGGTGTGTACTTCAGTCATTTATCCTTAAATAAAAAAGCCTTCAATATATGTTCTCAGAATATCTGGAGTAATCCAGACATGTCCCTTTTGATCACACCTGATGCAGTTTTTTGGGTCATCTATACAGGCGATATCACAGCGAAAGCGTTCCCAGGCCATCCATCCCATTGGTGGAGTCTTCAGCAATCCATTGTCCAGGGCAACGGTCAGTGAGATCAGGGCAAGGAGCTGAGTTACCGCTAAGGGCCCCATTTCTAAAGAAAAAATGTAAATGTGCAAATTACAGATTTGAACATTTACTCACACACAGAATACACAATACATGTTTTTTTTTTTGACAAGGTAGTAATGATCTATGGTACTGTTTTTGATACATTTCAGTTTGAGTTTTACTGTTTTTTTTCCTATTGTGCAGAACGTTCAGAATTGACAGCTTGACTACTTGCAGTGCTTTAGCATCAAATAACATTTATCTGCTTTCATGACTTAGGCATTAACTGACACTGTAGGTTATTTTGCGATTTCTAATCAATGTTAAGTTCAACTACATTCAGTGTTGCATAGGTTATCATATACGTTTTTGTCTTGAACCTTTTTTTTATATGTAGCCTACACACAAAAACACAATTATTTACACTTCTGAAAAGCCATGTTTGAAATAACATGATCCTACCTGTGTAGCTGAAGCTTCAGCTTGCTGTTGTGAACTCTCCGTGTGTGTGTGTTTTGTTGCTGCAGCATATGACTGCTCTCTCTACTTTCTGGATTTTCCCCTGAGCTGCAACACTTATCTCTTCCTGGTAAGGTTAGCTAAGTGTCATGTGACTGCTCAATGTCACATGATAGAACAGGAAACAGGCTTACACTAGTGTTGTGGAGGCATACGTTGCATATTGTTTTATTTCCATACTTTTGTTGTTTTTTAATCATTTGTATTTTTGTATTTTTCCTTTATATCACATGTATCCTGCAGTCAGTATGATGCAGGTGTTGCTTTAATGCTTTAATATCAATGGTTGAAATTAAATATCAGTGCTTTCTAAGGGACTTCTCACAAACAAGTGACCATAAAGTCCATGCTTTTCATCAAGTTAATATGTATATACTTAAATAACACATGACACTAGTCTACACTAAGAAAGAGGTTTGTTGGGAACATCTAAAGATAATTTTATCAGTAACTTGAAATTAATTATCTCTTCAGACGACACAGGAGATGGTGAGGATTACATTCCTTTGTATATTACAGTTGGGTTTTCCTTTTCCTCCCCTGTAGCTGGAGGTGCAGACATGCGGCCGTTCACCTGGAAAAACAGGTTTTGCAGCATGCACATGTGATTACTTGTCTTTATATGCCATTTGTTTAAAAATAACTCCCATGCATTTCATATGAGAGAATGTATTTAATTTGCACAGAGAGCTTATCCTCCTGGGAACCGAGGGGGAAAAAAGTGTTTTCCTTTAAAGTCCAATCTTATTTTCTTTCTACCTATTTAAATTGCAAAACATCTTGCAATTTAGACTTTTTTGATTTGATTTTTATTTTTAATTTTACAGTATGTCCACTGTCGAGGACGTCAAGACCATTTTAGTTTGAAAAGACAGCCAACATTAACAGATAGACTATGTAACGTATTATGGTTATAGAGTGATATTAATACAATAATACATTCACCTTTATTTTAAATATAAATAAGTAATTGATCTGAACATTGCTGTTTATTTGGTGACTAAAAAACTAGTTTGGTTTTTGGTGAATCTTTCCAGATCTTCAAAGACTTTGTAGTCAATGTACTGGGAAAAGTACTAAATTGGACTCCAGTCTGCACGGGCTATAGCAGGGGTATGCAACTAAAATTCAACGAGGTCCAGTTAGAGAAAATGTCCCCATGCAAAGGTCCGGAACATCAAAATGTCTAACATGTTTTATGAATTAGTGTGATATATATTGAAGTAGCCTGTAGCTGTATCAACGTCTGCATGTAATCAACAACTGACTGCCAATCAAATAAAGAAAGTACAATTAAAAAACAACTATTTATTGTCTATTAACATTGAACTATACAGATATGGGTCATTCCAGAATTGGAGGACAATTTAGACATCGACACTTTTGAAAAATGAACTTTTTATTTGATATATTTTTGTTATGTAATTGAGAAAAACACGTATTAAACCATCAGAAAAAAAGTGATTGGCCCAGCTCAGGCATCAAAGGTATAGTTTTTATTAGATGTTTTATTGGTTGTGTGCCATGCTTTGTTCAACCCTGTTACCAATACTCATTAAACTGAAAATATTGTTAAATAAAATCCTTTTCTATTATGTAAAGAAAGTCACATTCAAGTTAAATACTCATGTTATTTTAAATCTGTCTTGCCCAACTTTTCAATAGTCACATGTTTGTTTTTACACATTTCTGTATTTAATTAAAAATATTTGCTCAAATACATTATATATACAATTACTCAAACTATTAAAAGGACAATAGTTGTAACCCTTGGGTGCTGAGAAAATAATTTAAGGTTATTTTAATAGAAAATCATATAGTAACAGGGTTGAAATTAGAGTAACAGGGTTGAATGTCTACATTGCTTTTGATTTATAGATCATGACATAAATGTGACAAATAAATACTCAGGATCACAGAAACGTTGTTTGATCATATTTTGTAGATATCTTTTAATAAAAGATGAACAGGATGAGAATCAATGATAAACATCAAACATGTCAACACAACAACAAACTTCATATTTCATATACAAATATTCATTGGCAAATGTATAAACGGGCTGTTTGCCAAGTTTTAAACAGATGAGATTGTTCTCACTCATCATGTTGCCTGGGAACAGATTTACTATGTAACATTGATTTATTTAATTAATTTATTAATGTTCAGGGCTAAAATGTGTCATTTAAATTCTTTAGACGTTTAATTGATGCAGTTTTACTGATTAATGTTACATGTTCTAGTGTAAACAGATAATTAACATTGGCTGATAACATTGTTGCTTCTTAAGATATTATTATATTATTTCATTTCATTTAGCTGATGCTTTTATCCAGAACGACCTGCAATAAGTAAAATACATTCTCTAATCACAGCATTGGAATAAAAAAATGTTTTGTCCACTTATCAGAAAAAAAAAAGAGTCAGGAACTGACCAATCTTTTAAACTAAACATGAACTAATCAAGAATTTGATGGGTCCCCCCCTGCTGCAGTACACATTTTCACTTTTCGTGGCTGGCCCAGTATCCCATACCTCCCTTGCAATGGCCATGTGGCGTGATGTGACGTTCTCTGGTGGAGGAATAAGGGTCAGCACATCCTGTCGGGATACCAATGAAGATCTTCCTTGGACGGCCAGAAAAAACAGTCTGAGCCCACTTTGTGCATACATTTGACCTGGCAGTGGGTCTCATTAACCTCTTGGATGATCCCTGGGTAGATGATGTGGTCGTACACCAGGGCACACCATTTCCCCACAACCTCTGGGCTGTGCCACTGCACCACTTCTGGTGTTATGTGGTTGGGGTCTTCAGTTGGGTCATCTGTGGCATTGAATGTGAATGACTTGGTTTTTTGGCAATCACATTCAAGATTCCCATTTGAGGAACACATGCTACTGACGTCGCGGTAGCGAATCTTACCAGGAGAAAGAGTGACAACCTGATGCATCCTCATTGTGGTTGGTACGGCTGGGATGTCAGATGCCATTTGTTTTACTGCATCCTCCACAGCTTGCTCTAGAATGTAAAACAACTTTACCTTAGATGTCCCCTCACTCAGAGCTTGGTAATGCCGTTGGGATATCAAATCCTTGACTGACAAGCTTGTCTGCCCTTCTCTTTAATGTTCCACCCACACCGTCTGGGGCACCTTTCCCACGACTGGCTTCAAAGTAGTTCCATGTTCCTCTTGTGAACCCTTTTTGTAGATCTCGGTGCAAAAGAGGTAAAAATTGCCACGCTGCTTGTACTGTGTGCAGGGACCGTCGCTAAAAAAATGGATGGTTGATACATGCGGCCAATCCTCTCGAATTTCCTCCAGGATGGGCTCCAGGTGTTGCCAGATGGCAGGCAGCCCCTTCCGTCTAGATTCCGATATAGTGCAGAAGGAGGTAGGGGCAGACCCCCCCCCCCCCCCCCCCACATAGTAAACCCCAGTGTGCAAAGTGGCCTGTTGGTGTGATGCACCAAAATGGACAGCTTGCACTTCTCTCTCTAGGTCGTCCTCAGACGAGCCCTCCATCGTCGCTTCCAGTCATCCCGGTTCTCCATACATCTGGCCAGTTCATTGGTACTTGCTCCTGCGTCGTTCTTGAGTATGCCCACTTCAGCACTGTATTTGCAGCCGTAGTTCTCAGAGAAGTCAACATGGACTACACAATCATTTACAGGGAGGTTCAGCTTCAGGGCCCGTAAGAAAGCATATTGCTGCCTGAGATTGAAGAGATGGCGCCTGAAATTCTGAAGAAGAATGGCACATTTTTCAACCAGCTCTTCTTGGGAGCATTCAAATTCTTTTGTGAGTTATTTTAGAGGATACTCCAGGATTATCTTTATGGTCTTTGTCCACAGTGGCCCACTGAATATAGGAGACACGAACAGTTGCTCGGTAGTGGCTTGTAAGTTCATTTTTCACACTCCCCATACATGCAATGCTTGTCTGTAGTGTCACATGTGATGACTTCTGTAAGGCTCTCCAGATTATATGTATCAATTATGTGCATCTGATGAAGCTTTTTGGCAATGAAGCCTAGATTTTCATGTTGTTTACACATGCAAGTTTCACGATCCGCTAATGTTGGATGCACAATCCAGTAGGGGCGAAGTGTGCAGAACAGAGAGTATGACAGACGGTGGTTGGAGTGCTCAGCCAGGTACTTCAATTGGAGGTTCTTCATTTTCTTTTGTCACTGTTTGTTTTCTTCCAGGTGTGATCCTGCTGACATCGTCACGTGAAAGAACAACCTCACTGTTGATCTCAGCATGGCAGCTTTCCCCTTGTGTTTTTTCCGTTGGTACAAGCAGACATTTTCATTTGCCAGTTTCGTCCACCTCCTTCTTGAAAAACCAAAAACTTGATGCGCCAATCTCTGCAGCCTGTACTTCTTTAATATTTAGTTGGTGACAATTCCTGCAATGACTTGTCTGTCACTCTCTCTTCTTGAATGTGTGTACTTGATACGCTCTTCCTCAGCTACTGCTGTATGGAACAACAAGGTTATATATTCTGAATTAACTTGTTGACTTTGGATCTTGGAGATGGATGGTCATTTTTCAGTCTTTGGAGGCGTTTCTTGTATTTGTCTGCCTTCTGTTCGGCTTTTCTCAACTTGTCCTGTAGTTCCTGAAATTCTCTGTTTATTTTTGCTTTGGTAGCCTTCCTATTCCTTCTTCCAAGATCACGTTGCCTAAAAGAAACATAATACATAAACATACGTGTATTGTCACTTGACCATTTCACCTGGATGGACCTTTTCACGGTAACACTTGCATTCCTCAATAACCTCAACTTATAAATATCCTAACCTTAAGGTCCCAGGTTGAGGGTCGACTGGAGGATCAGGGCTGACTGGGCGGGTGTTAATTCCCTCAAGTACCTTTTCCATGGCATTACTCCTCTGCTCTCTCCATTTATTTCGCTGGGCACGCTGCTCTCTCTTACTTCTGTCTTTTTGCCTTTTCTTCTTTCCTGTCTCTACATCTTTCCTCCACTTCTCTCTCTCTTTTCCTAAGTACTCCTGTCTCTGCTGATCATTAGCATCACGCCTGGCATGATAGCGCCTTTGTTTTCAGCAGCACTCAATGGTGTGCTAGAACTCTGTAGAAATCAATTAAAAAAAATTCTATTAACCTCTTGATCTAACCATGATATAAACACCATCCATCCATCCATCCATCTTCTCCCGCTTATCCGTGGTCGGGTCGCGGGGGTAGCAGTTCCAGCAGAGAGCCCCAAACTTTCTTTTCCCTGGCCACATCAACCTGCTCTGACTGGGGGATCCCAAGGCGCTCCCAGGCCAGCGAAGAGATATAATCCCTCCACCTGGTCCTAGGTCTACCCCTTGGTCTCTTCCCAGCTGGACGTGCCTGGAACACCTCCCTAGGGAGGCGCCAAGGTGGCATCCTAACTAGGTGCCCGAACCATCTCAACTGGCTCCTTTCGACGCAAAGGAGGAGCGGTTCAACTCCGAGTCCCTCCCGGATGACCGAACTTCTCACCTTATCCCTAAGGGCGACACCAGCCACCCTGTGGAGAAAACCCATCTCGGCCACTTGTATCCGCAATCTCGTTCTTTCGGTCATGACCCATCCTTCATGACCATAGGTGAGGGTAGGAACGAAAATGGCCCGGTAGACAGAGAGCTTTGCCTTCTGGCTCAGCTCCCTTTTCGTCACAACGGTGCGGTAAAGCGACTGCAGTACCGCTCCCGCTGCTCCGATTCTCCGGCCCATCTCACGCTCCATTGTTCCCTCACTCGAGAACAAGACCCCGAGATACTTGAACTCCTTCACTTGGGGTAGGGACTCATTCCCTACTTGGAGTGGACAGTCCATCGGTTTCTTGCTGAGAACCATGGCCTCAGATTTGGAGGTGCTGATCCTCATCCCAGCCGCTTCACACTCGGTTGCGAACCGATCCAGTGAGTGCTGAAGTTCGCAGACCGATGAAGCCATCAGAACCACATCATCTGCAAAAAGCAGTGGTGCAATCCTTAGTCCACCGAACTGCAGACCCACTCCCCCATGACTACGCCTCGAAATCCGATCCATGTATATTACAAACAGGATTGGTGACAAAGCGCAGCCCTGGCCGAGGCCAGCCCTCACCGGAAATGGGTCCGACTTACTGCCGAGGACCCGGACACAGCTCTCGCTTTGGGAGTACAGAGATTGGATGGCCCTGAGTAGAGACCCCCTCACCCCATACTCCCGCAGCACCTCCCACAGTAACTCCCTGGGAACTCGGTCATACGCCATCTCCAAGTCTACAAAACACATGTAGACCGGATAAGTGTACTCCCAGGCCCCCTCCAGGATCCTTGCGAGAGTAAAAAGCTGATCCGTCGTTCCACGACCAGGACGGAATCCGCATCCTCAATCTGAGGTTCGACAATCGGCCTGACCCTCCTTTCGAGTACCTTGCTTAGAGTAAACTTTCCCGGGGAGGCTGAGTAGTGTGATGCATCTGTAATTGGCACACACCCTCTGATCCCCCTTTTTAAAAAGGGGAACCACCACCTCGGTCTGCCACTCCTTCGGTACTGTTTCCGACTTCCACGCAACGTTGATGAGACGTGTCAACCATGACAGTCCCTCAACACCCAGAGCCTCCAGCATTTCTGGGCGGATCTCATCCACCCCAGGGGCTTTGCCACTGTGGATGATTTAAATACATTTAAGTTAATTTAGAGTTAATAATTCCAACTACTAAATGGTTAGGAGTTGGGGTTAAGGTTAGGTAACCCTAGGGTTAGGGTTATGGTTAGGCTAGGGTTAACTAACCCTAACCCTAGGCTATCCAGTGGCAATACATAAAAAGTTAATTTATAGCCTGTGCAAATACAGTAATACATTTAAAACATGCTACAATATATATAACTCATGTTACAGTAGATTATAGAGTGAACAGAAGGAAATGCAACCCTGTTATTCTAATTAAAGCAGTGCCTATGCGCAGAGGCATGCCTGGGGGGGCGCGAGAGACCAGGAGGAAAAATGGTTATATACAAACAAAAACAAAAAAAAATCATAATTTGAAAAATGATTGATTCGAAAATAATATGATGCAGTACAGTACTATTACGTCTGGGTCTCTGTGTTTCATTAAAGCTCGGCTCTGTGTGTGTGTGGAACGAGCCATTTTGTGTGCGCGAGAGAGAGAGAGTGCACCGGTACCGGAGATCGTTGTTGTTAGCTTCTGGTGCTAGTGAGCTACGCTAACGTATATAAGGAGTTTTTTCAACAACAAAGTGGAGGAGAGTCCTCTCCTGTCAGACTCAGAGACTCAGTGAGCTAAAGGACTCTCTCAGTGGGTCTCAAACGTTTTGGTCACCATTAATGTAAACAATTATTTCCGAGGCACACATTTATTTGATCATTATAGTTTTAAAAAACAGCTATGAAATACTATATGACAGTAAAACAAGAATAAAGTTTAAAAGGGGAGTGATTTGTAAAATATCCATAAAGAAAAAGTAAATCTATTTACAGTTCTGTTTCAAATGGGTGTTGAGAGATGTTTCCATAGATCTCCTCATTTTGCTCTCAAAGTGCACCAGATTGATGCTTTTAACTTAAATATTTAAAAATCTTCCCGGGGGAGCATGCCCCCGGACCCCCCTATGTGAGGTCCACACACCACCTATAAAAACAGCACTTTACCCCTGCTTACACCTATATGCCGTGAGCTGATTATCGTGCATTCATTGCAACAGTCGCGGGTACACTGTGTATTTGCGTGGGGAGTGTTGCAGAAGAAAGTTCCACTGTTGCGCCCGGTGCATTAATGGGAAACCCTAAATGTTTGAGCACCCTCTATGAAACGTCAAGCTACCCCACAGCACCCCCAAAATAAATCTCTGGCGCCGCCACTGAGCCTGACTATTTGTGTTGGGGGGGCCCGACTTTTTTTTTTCTCCAAAGGGGGGGCCTGACAGAAAAAGTTTGAGAACCACTGAATTAAAGTAACAGGGTTGAAAGTAACAGGGTTGAAAATCCATGCTAATGTTAGCTTTAACCTCAGGAATTATTGCTAGATGTAGCATGTAATGCTACTTTCAAGGCAAGTACAAACTTGGATATTTAATGAGAGAAAGATAACTTTGAAATGAATATGCTTTATTCTGATAATATCAGTAACAGGGTTGAGTGGGTTAGAGTGGCACACTCTTTTAAGACCGAAAAGATTGTAAAAATATGAAAAATAAAAGAGAGGACTTACCTTTGGTCTACCCATGGCACTAGCACATGGCTTGCCGATGTCACTTCCTGTGTGTCATTTGACTTACAGTTTTTCACTTCCTCTGCCAATCTAAAAAGGTTTCGGTAACAGGGTTGAGCGCATGTTGAGGGACACACATTCTGTGCAAAATTACTGTAATCTAAAATATGTTTATGATTTAACAAATTGATTTTGCCATTTCAAGAGACATATATCAATAGAATAATACCAAAAAAAGTAAATAAAATCCCTATTTTAAATGTTATATTTGACGGGACAAGAGAAAACAGCAATTTTAGGGGGTGTTCGAGAGCTATTTGATCATTTAAATAATATTTTGAAACCACTTTTTCTACAAGTTGATATACATTTTGTCTCAAGACAAGTATGTTAAACACAACAAGTGCATGTTTTAGCTTTTTGGACATGGATTATTAGATTTTTTATATGGGGGACATGAATTGTCCTCCAATTCTGGAATGACTCATATACAGTAAATACTGTGGATATGTGTAATGTTCCTCTCGGGCTGCATTTAAAAATAAAATAGAATAAATAAATAAAATAGCTTTTGAAAATATGTGCATCTTAAAAGTGCTTAATTTTAGATAAATAAAATAAAGTGTAGCAGCAGCTTGAGTTTCCCTTTATCTTTGTTAACCGTTTACATTGCATTTAGCTGACGCTTTTATCCAAAGCGACTTACTCACATCATGACTTAACTGTTTCAGACGATTATGGAACAATATCAGTCTTTACACATCATAACAATTGAACAGTTGTAAAGTTTCTCTTTCTTTCCCTCTTATATTGTAGTCCCTCACTCACTTTTTTTTACTCAGTGCGAGAATTGAGCTCGAGCTTGTCCTGCCAGAGTTTAATTCTGGGCTGAAATGGTGTCAGGGCCATTCTCATACTTACACATGCAGGTGATCATTGGTTAGCCTCGGTTAGCCTGACCTGGAACGATATTTAGTTTGAATTTTGATCCTGGTGGACTGATCATATTGGCTCTGAGACTGCTTATTTTTTGTGACTTCAGTTCTGACTTGAGAGGGAATGTTTGGTCAAACACTTTGTGTTTTGTCTCATAGTGGCGTTTTGGCACTTTTAATGAGCGCCACGGTCTCTGAATGAGACACACTGGTTCTGTGCTCCCAGTGGGCAGGATGAATGAGCTACTAACCTTTCTTCTTCATGTATTGTGTTAGTTTTGTTCTTGTTCTTCATTTGTTATTTACGGGCGGCTGACTTTTAGGCGCAATACCGCCCCTGGATTATATATAGTGTAATACTGCCCGGAGTGACAGACTTTTTTCCCACTCGTAAAAAAAGGCGTATTCGCCGTGTGACTGCATGTGCCGAACCGTGACGTCCGAACCGTGACGGTACGGGACGAATACGGATACCGTTACACCCCTAAAGAACATATTTGATTTTCATGTTAAAAAGAACAATTATTCAACAATATTTGACTTCTCCTGCTTCTATAACATTTTGTTTTTCGTATGCCAGCCATTTTGGATAAAAAGAAAGAGGAACTTCCCATCATGCACTTTTAACCAATGACATATCACTGGAAAGCCCAGGATGTCCTTTGTACAGTGCAATATAGATTGATAGAGTAGCTTCAAAGAGTAAAAGGAGATGCATGTTAACAAAATGTCCCCTACAGTGGACATTTGTCAATGGGCTGGGTCCCAGGAGGGACACAATGGGCCAAGACAAAGCAAAAATGAAAAGAGTATTATACAATACATTTCTATGTACTAGGCATACAAATACATTAATCTCAAAGAGAAAAATGCTATGTTCCAGATTATAGCTACACTCTCATTTCCATCTGCACTCCCTGGGCAGGTACTCAGCTAGTGGAGAACGTTCTCACAACTTTGGCTAACGTTACCTACAGGTTCTAATAATGTTTTAAAGAAACGTTTTAATCTGATGTTCAAAGAACCTTTTTAGGATGTTTATTATTTCAAATAATGTTCCTATAAGGTTTGAGGTTAACTGCAACATAACGTTTTAACTGCAACATTCAGAGGATGTTTTGAGGATGTTATTGAGACCTGAGATGACAGAATTTTTTTTTATAAAACGTTCCGTTAATGTGATATGTTAACAAAGGTGGAACGTTTTGCCTGCAACATTCTAAGGATGTGTTTTGGACGTTGTTGGGGTAACACATTAAAGATTTTCTTTATAAAACGTTCCCTCAATGTTACATGATAACAAATGAAGAACATTTTCAAAGCAACATTCAGAAAATATTTTCAGGATGTTATTGTGGCCTGAGATGACAGAACGTTTTTTATAAAACGTTCCTTTAATGTGATAAGCTTACACAACACGTTCTCACTCCCAACCCGTCACATGTTGACGGTCGGTCAGGGCCCCTCCCCGTCACTCTATTACGGACAGGGTACCCCTTGAGAGTCAGTTTTCAACGGGCAGGGCGTCCCATAGACCTTCATAGAACTCCCATAGCGTTGATAATAGACGCCATGAAAACGCTCCCCGGCGGTCGATTGTTATTGTCAATATTAATATAATAATAGTCAAACTCGATTTCGCCGATTTTCTTGTTGCCCCAGCTGGTCGACACCTCTTTTAGCAGAAACAAAAGGCTACATTAATGTATCAAATCGATGTTAATCCATGTGTGTGGTTGTGGAATTAATGCGTTGCCAAGCAACGCAATAATTTACAAACTCTTCAACTACAACCCTAATTATATTTTAAAACATTTTAGGAGGCCTCAAGAAATACATTAATGTAAATGTAAATGTAAATGTGAAGGGATGTGTGTAATGTGGTGGTTGACATTATTCACCCACGGATCAATGGGTTGGGTTATTGTTCCGCACGGACATTGAATAACCAACCAAGGTAACACCCCCAGATCTTATCACCTGAATCTCCTCCTAGAGCACAATTGTGTTCTTTTTAACCAAATATCTCGCAGAGCGATGTTAGGAGTGGCAACCTATTTTTATCTAAAGTAAAAGACAGAGAACCAGCACTTTTGAAACAGGGCTGAAACAGAGGGGATTATGGGATGCTACAATGCATGATCTGTTTGGTATTTCGAGCCAAACACTTCAGAGACATGTTTGTATATATCTGAGGCCTATAATATATTGGTGAAAAACAGTATAAGAGGGGACCTTTAAAGGACTGGCCTGTTGTTATTCTATATTTTTCAAATTCTTAAATGTGCGTCTGTCAATACTTTGAGTTTAAAGTTGAATTTAAATAAAAAAAGGTCAGACGTTATTAAACAGATGTTCATCTGTAGTTTGTTACAAACGTTACTGGGGGACTTTTTACAGATTTAGGAACAATCCACATTTGGTGCTGTTGTGAGTTCTTGGTGCAGTAGGAGGGTGTGTGTGGTTTGTCCCAGTGTGTGTTCATGGTAATTAAGAAACGATTCTCCCAGTGCAACAGTGAGGCTCATTCATGTTTTTTTAATAGTGTTTGCACTACAACGGAGCTCCATAGCACACAGGAAAAATCTATAACAAGCAAAGTCAACATTTTTTAGCACTTTCAGTGTTCGTTTGGCTCTGCACATTGGATTTTGTTATTGTTAGAATAATAAGGAACTAAGCAAAAAGTCATCCTTTACAGTAGAGTACCTAAAGTAAAAAGGCAAATAGTGAAAATGACACTGGTAACATATAGTGCATTGACAATTTTCACAGCAGACCTTTGGTTTCTTAATGTGTTAAAAAGGATTGGTCATAGCAAAGACGTAGGCCACAGGCACCTGCAGGCCGATGTTGACAATGTGCCATTTCCCCAATACTAATGCTCCTAACACCAGCCCTGCTATAGTTCCTAAAGTTCCTGCCCATGAGGACCACCTTCCAGCTACAGCCGCCGCTGCCCCCACAGACACCCCTGCTGCCCCCACGACCCCCAGCAGTGCCCCTGCTTTTCCCCCTTCTCCTAGAATGGGGGTTAAAACCTCCACCCCGGCCAGTAAAACCCCCGCCACTAAAGCTGCCCCCACTATTACCTTCACCTCTCCTGCTGCTCGTCTCACCAGCGGACCTCCCACTGTAGCCCCCAAACCCAACTGGCATAATTTAGTCACGAAGAAAGCTGCGTTCAAAGCTTCTAAAGAGGACTGCTGATTCAACACGAGCACTGATTTTTTCTCTGGACTGCTTCTGCTCCGCCTGTGGCAGCTTCATGGCCGCTGTTACCACCACCTGCCCGGCGTGTAGTGTTAGTATGGCGACGACGAATGTAGCAACCATCCCCATACAGCCTATCAACATCCAGAACTTAAAGTCCGTAGATTTCATCAGAACGTAGGCTATGACTGCAACCAAAACTAAAAGCACTATAAACACAGATGGGTGTCCTCCGTAACCAAACACCCCGAAACCGGATGTCACCACGGCAATCACCGTCATTGGTATCCCAGAGAAAGCCAGAAAGTCCACGTATTTCACCAACACAGTGTTGATCCACTCATGGATGGTTCTCTGCTCCATCTCTGCTTCTTGACTTTCCATTTTCTTTCTCTCTATCTCCTCTCTCTGCCTCTGCTCAGTGGCCCATGTTTTCCTGTGATCCGTCGTGCTGCCTCCCTTCTCCACCATCAGGATCCTTTGCTCTATCTGTACAGCCATTCTGTTTCTGTTTTCCAAGTCTGTTAAATCCACCTGTTCCCTCCCCTTGTCCAAGAATATAGAACCCAGAGTGGAGCAGGCCTCTCCCTGCTGCCAGAGGATCTTAAATATATAGTGCAGGGGGGGTTTGAGCATGTTGAATAGACATAGCGCAAACAGAAGGCCCACCATGCCATAGTTCTTCACAATCCATTCAATAGAGATCCCCAGCGTGGCTCCGCTAAGAGAGGTCCCGAAGGCCCCAGCGACTCCTGCGGAGATCCACAGGCCAGCAGAGTCCTTAAGGGTGGGGCCGCAGCACCTGGTGGCCACAAACACTGAAGTTAACACTGCAGACAGAATCACACCAGCTACTACTGAGGTCATCGCTGTGGTCAGTGCTGTTGCCCCCATCAGGGTCCCCAGCCCCAGAGCTCCCACAGTCCTGACCTCGTCCATCAGTGGTTTCAGGGGAGCGGCTGCAGTCATCACAGTCAGGGTCTGGTCCACTGGGTCCTCTGTCAGTCCCAGAATGCATCCTCCCACTGCTCCCAGTGCAAACCCGACAGCCGCCTCCATTAAAGGGCTCCTCGATCCTGAAACATGACAACAACAAAGGTAATTGAAGAGGGAGTTCTGTGCAATGTGATAGTTAGAAAGAACTTTGTTTATTTGGTGTTATGAATCATTTTGAACTACTTGTTTATCATGGTGTAATGTTTGATAAAAGTTTTGTTTTTTTCATTGATTTATTTTTTGCTTAATGACGTGAATTACTTTTTATTTTGTACAGTCCACAACACATCATAAAAATCTAAAACATTTCAATATATATATGGAGTGCAGAATGTACAAAATTGGTTAAAATGTTTTGAATAGTAAATTGTGTACATTTTAACGTTCATATTTGTATTTTGTTCCTACTGTGACATGTCTCCATGCTTTAATGTTCAAAAGCTCTTTATTTTTCTCATACTGCCTGTGCTGCAGCACCTCTTTCCACCCTCTGTCTGAAACGATGGGTTACGTATTGTAACCCTAGTCATGTAAGCACAGGCGGAGCCCTCTCCTGGACTCTATGGGTACTGCCCTTGACCTCACTATGCAAGCGTTCACCTACTGAGAAATCTTTAAATGTAGCCGGCCCCCAGGGGCGGGCCTACCTGAGTGCGCGCGTAGGCCCACAGTCATAGACTGTATATACAGTTGCGAGAAAAAGTATGTGAACCCTTTGGAATTACCTGGATTTCTGCATAAGTTGGTCATAAAATGTATTCTGATCTTCATCTAAGTCACAACAATAGACAAACACAGTCTGCTTAAACTAATACCACACAAACAATATGTTTTCATGTTTTTATTGAACACACCATGAAAACATTCACAGTGCAGGGTGGAAAAAGTATGTGAACCCCTAGGCTAAAGACTTCTTCAAGAGCTAATTGGAGTCAGGAGTCAGCCAACCTGGAGTCCAATCAATGAGACGAGGGTTAGGGTTAGACTTAAAGAAATCTCTGGCACATGCTAACATCTCTGTTGACGAATCTACGATACTGAACAAGAATGGAGTTCATGGGAGGACACCACGGAGGAAGCCACTGCTGTCCAGAAAAAACATTGCTGCACGTTTGAAGTTTGCAAAAGAGCACCTGGATGTTCCACAGCACTAAATATTCTGTGGACAGATGAAAGCAAAGTTGAGTTGTTTGGAAGGAACACACAATGCTATGTGTGGAGAATCCAAAGGGTTCACATACTTTTTCTTGTAACTGTATAAATGGACGTAGGGTCCGTGACGTCACCCATAGGATTCTGCAGAGTTGCCGAGAAGCCCTTAGTAAGGCAAGGCAAGGCAAGTTTATTTATATAGCACTTTTCGACGCAGGGTAATTCAAAGTGCTTTACAAAAAAGAAATGAAAGACATTAAGCATTAAAAAAGAAAAGCTAATAAAATAAACATTAAGGAAAAATACATGGATAAAAGTTACAGTGCAGTCTAAAATATGAATAGTTCAATTAAACATTACAAGAAAAAGTACATGGATAAAAGTTACAGTGCTAATAAAATAAACGTTAAGGAAAAATACATGGATAAAAGTTACAGTGCAGTCTAAAATATGATTTAATTTAGACAGACTTTCTTCACCATATTTTGCTCGCATGACATCCACAATCGGACCCTCAGGAGGCTGTACACACCCCCTCCCCTGCTTTGCTTCCATAACAAAGTCTTTAAAGTGTTACCAAAACACTCCGTGTTACCAAAGTTAGTAGGCGGAGTCGGCCACTAACGGCTCAACAGTGACGTCAGAGTTAAACTCCCGCCTGCTCCAAATAAGGGCAAAGAGGCGGGACCTGCTGCCACTGAGCTGGAAGTTCCAGAGCTAGCTGAAGCTATCATGCTAAGCTAACATGCTCCCCATCTGCACACTGCCGTGGCATTTTACGTTTCTAAGGTAAGCGGACATGAAACTATTCAGCAAAACTATAAATAATAATCTAAGTTATTGAGTTTTTAGCATAATACTTCAGAATCTTAAAATCCCTTAACGTTTGTATGCAATTGTGTTAATTTCAACAATGGAATCAAGCAAATATTAATATGTTTGCATGACATTAGTTATTTATATTTTGATATCACTTAATTATACGTTTAATACATTTAAGTCAAGCTAAGGTACATGTGATGGTAGCTAGTTAGTGCTCTTACCTGTGAGGCCTCCTTCAAACAGCATAATAACCAGACTGTATCATTAAATCTAAGTACCAGTTCTAGATCCTTGACTTTAGACAAACAATTACAAAGACAAAATGTATATAAAGACCAATCTGTATTTGAATGTGCCTCTTAACCTGAGATATTAGTTATACAGTAATAGTATTGACAATCTACAACAGTCAACTTTATATTTCTTATTGTCTAAAGCATTTATTATTTTCATTTCCCCCCGCTCATATTCAGTGTGGACGGATTGAGACAGCATGGTGTCCAGAGGGCTGCAGAGACTTCAGGGAGAAACCTCTGTGTGATGGACGTCCTGTCTGTTGGTTTGGAGAGGACTGAGGGTCTTTCCTCTGCGAGGAGGACCAGGCCTGATGGAGGAGCCCATGCTGGGCAAAGCTGATACCAACTGCACAGGCTTAGTCTGTCACTTTATTTGACTAAATGTGTTTACTTATACATTTAATAGGTTTACACCTTCTATCCATATTTGCTTTTTATTTAAAACATGTTTGATTAACTTTTGGTTCACATTTCAATAAATTGTATTTGCACTCCTTTCGTCCATTATTCTTACTGAAAATGTTAGATTACACATTCACATCTGACTGAAGGCAGGCCAAACCCTTGGAAGAAGAGGAGAAATTTGGACATTCAAAGGAAGATGGGTATTTTCAAGGAAATGGAATACTGTACCGCCAACAGGGGTCAACAAAGCAGCTGATGGTACCAAAGTCTGTTAGAGACCTTGTCCTTGAGCTGGGTCACTCTATTCCCTGGGCAGGTCACCTAGGGAAACGCAAAACTGTTGACCGAATCCAGAGACATTTCCACTGGCCTGGTCTACGCGCTGATGTGGCGCAGTATTGCAAAAGTTGTCCTCAATGTCAACAAACCTCAGCCAAATACCCTTCAAAAGTCCCTCTTCAACCATTGCCAGTCATAGCTACTCCATTTGAACGATTAGGTATGGACATTGTGGGCCCGGTAGAAAGAAGCAAGTCTGGAAATCGCTTCATGCTAGTAATAACTGACTACGCTACAAGATATCCTGAAGTTTTTCCGCTTAAAACTGTCAAAGCAAAGTCAATTGCTTTTTGTTTGGTGCAGTTCTTTGCGAGAGTAGGGTTTCCCAAAGAAATTCTTACTGATCAAGGGACTAACTTTATGTCTAAGTTAATACAGGATGTGTATAAACTACTGGGGATTAAAAGAATCAGGACTACCCCCTACCATCCTCAGACTGATGGTTGGGAGAGGTTTAACCAAACACTGAAACAAATGCTCAGGAAGTTCATCTGTGAAACGGGATCTGATTGGGACCAGTGGTTACCCTATGTGCTTTTTGCTTTCAGAGAAGTCCCTCAAGCATCAACTGGGTTCTCCCGTTCAAACTCTTATATGGACATGAGGTAAGAGGCCCACTTTCCTTGCTCAAAACTCACTGGGAAAAGGATCCCAAACCAGCTGAGCCACAGAGTGTCATTGCCTATGTTGTCCACATGAGAGAGAAACTGAGCAGAATGACTGCACTGGCCCAGCAGAATGTGTGGGAGGCCCAAAAGAACCAAAAAACCTGGTATGACAGATCTGCCAGGAGAGGAGTTTTTCTGCTGGACAAAAGGTTTTGGTTATGCTTCCCACACAAGACAACAAACTCCTTGCAAAATGGCAAGGGCCTTATGAGGTAAAGGAAAAAATAGGTGCAACCACATATGTGATTGCAACCCCTGGCGAAGCACGGTCCCAGAGAATTTTGCATGTTAACCTATTAAAAGAATGGTTTCCCAGGTCCAACAAAAAGGAAGTGTTGTTGATTAGACATGTGGAAGAAGAGGATGACGAAGATGCGCAGTACCTTCCTCTACCTGTCGCTGCTTTGCCTGATCTCAACCACCTAACAGCTGATGAACAAACCCAGGTCAGTGCCCTCTGTGTCCCAGAAGTTTTTAAAGAAAATCCTGGTTGTACAAACGTTATTGACCACAACATTGTGCTAAAGAAGAATGCTTCTGTGCGAAGATTGAGCTACAGAATCCCCGAGCGCCTCCTGGTGTCCCTTAAAGAGGAAGTGGATCTCATGATATCCCTGGGAATCATTGAGGTATCAAGAAGTGAGTGGTGCAACCCCATTGTATTGGTACCAAAGAAGGATGGCACCCTACGGTTTTGCATAGACTTCCGTTATCTGAATGCAATTTCTGAGTTTGATTCCTATCCAGTACCTCGCATTGATGAACTCATTGATCGGTTGGGCAAAGCAAAGTTTCTAACCACGATTGATCTATGCAAAGGCTACTGGCAGGTTCCGCTGACTCCACAGTCCCGTGAGGGATGCCGTTTGGACTGCATGGTGCACCAGCTACGTTCCAAAGATTAATGGACCAGGTATTGTTGGGATTGTCAGATTTTGCTGCAGCATATCTTGATGATATTGTCATTCACAGTGCTACATGGGAGGATCATTTGGACCATCTGAAAGCCGTCATTGGACGTCTAAAGGAGGCTGGATTGACTGTCAACCACTCAAAGTGCCAGTTTTGCAGGACTGAGACAGAATATCTTGGTTATATTATTGGCAACGGAGTTATCAAACCCCAGACCCACAAACTACAAGCCATCCAGTTCTGTCAGCCTCCGCAGACAAAGACCCAGCTGAAGTCATTCTGGGAATGTCAGGTTGGTACCGTCGGTTTGTGCCTAACTACTCCTCTCGTGCTGCTGTTCTAACAGATATGACCAAGCGGATGGGCCCAACTTTGCTGCAGTGGAGTGAGGAGGCGGAGTCTAGTTTTAACGACCTCAAGGATGCACTGAGTAAGAACCCTGTTTTGTGTAGTCCTGATTTTGCTAAAGACTTCATATTGCAAACTGATGCTTCAGACAGAGGTTTGGGAGCGGTGCTTTTGCAGGGAGAGCCCAATGACCTTCACCCCGTGGCCTATATCAGCAGGAAGCTGTTCCCAAGGGAGACTCGCTACTCAACTGTTGAGAAAGAGTGCCTGGCAGTGAAATGGGCCCTAGACTCTCTCAAGTACTACCTCCTGGGAAGAGAGTTCATCCTACAAACGGATCATAAAGCCCTGAAGTGGATGGCAGGGATGAAAGATGCCAACAGCCGCATCACCCGATGGTACCTGGCAATGCAGCCATATAACTTCACCATCCAGCACATTCCTGGCCGGGACAACACTACTGCAGACTTCCTATCACGCTCTCATGGCGTGATTCCAGAAGGAGGGGAATGTGTGAGGGCTACAAGCCTCACAAACGAACACACATCGTAAAGGTTATGATTTTGTTTACATTACAGAGATTAAAGTATCTATTGTGATTTGTGTTGTGTGTAATCCTATTGTCAGTGTCTTACAGCTCACCTTGCTCCTGGCAAAAGGCTGAGCTGATGGAAAACACCTGCCTTTATAGACGTGTCAGCTAATTGGACTACACCATTCCTCTCAAACCCTGAGGGGTGTTTGAAGAGGCCACTCCATTTAAGCCACCCCTTTTTAGAGCCTCTTTCCCCTGCATGCAATAATGGACTGATCAGTAGTGCTATAAATTCCTGCAGTGTGGAGATGAGGGGGGGTATGTGAGTTGCTCTTGGACAGAAGAGCACACAGGATGTCACCCATTTTTGTGACGTTCTGCTTATGCGTACATGCTAGATTGTGTCTGTTTATATCTACACCTTTTTGTTTAAACCTAATTGATTTTATGACCCATCTTAAAACTGTACATATATTGGGTCAATAAAATCCGTATTTTTGCACCTCAACCTGCACTCCTGTTTTTTCTGTACCCTGGTCCTTCACATCAGCTTTTAATGTTCCTCTTGGATGTTCTTCTTGACTCTCAGAGAAAGAGAAAATGTTGAGTCGTGTCTTTCAGGCATGTCCTTTCCTAACAAAAATGACAGGAATCATAAAACATATTATTGCAGAACAAGTGTGTTATTTATGAAAGTGGTGTGTTTGTGTGTTTAGGGGCTGTAGATATAATCATTTTGTAATTGTAATGTTTTTTGTTTTATTTCAACAGAGCTACAAAGACAATCAGATTATGAATGAACAGTATGAAGTTCATCAACATTGAAATATATGTTATTTTCAAAAATAATATTTAACTGTTATCAAAACGTAGTGCAACTGTAGAAGCTTGCTCTGTTGTGTCACTGAAAGAATAACTTTTACCACGTTTTTTACAGACAATATTGAGAGATAAATAGTAGCAGTTCTCACTATGTGTTAAATATCTTTGCCTTCAATACATTAAATTAGAAAGCTGACAAAGTCATATTGCTAAATATCTAAATGTAACTTGTTGCATGGAAAAAAAAACCTCAACTTCACTGATGTGTAGGTGATCTAGTATTTAGTATTGTTTAATGGAATGTATATCAGTGTATTCAAGTCAACCAATATCTTTCTTGATTATTTGTACAGTATGAACAGTATTTGTACCTGTGCTGAAGTTCACTGCTGTGAGGAGTCCAGTTCTGTCTCTCACTCTCTGGTCCAGCCTGTCTGCATCACCTGGACACCTTAAACAAACAGATATATATATATGTAAAGTACCATGTGTACAAACAATATAACTGATTCTCTTCTGTTGAACATGTTGGATTGTGTATTGTCCGAGTCAGGGTCAGGGTCCTTTTTATTTTACTGTAACTTATTTTACTGGTAATGCAATTAATAAAAACAACAAGGTTTGGGTTCGTTCTTCAGATGACTGACGTTAACGTGTAAGCTCAATAATGCTCCAGCTCAACCAACCATATTGTAATATCTAAGTAATCATCTTGAAATATGACATTATTATTTGTAATATACACACATCTTATTGTGAGGTTGATTTCACATACACTACTTCGACGTTAGCTTGTCTACATACTTGAACATGGCCAATTTAAATTAACCTTAGCGATGCATACAGTTCCTACCCACATAATAAAATATCTCTAAGTTACAAGGATGACCTTATTTTATCAACCTCAAACAGAAGCCGATTGTTCTACAGTATTATCCCACTTAACACTTGTCTATTTCGTTTTTAACCTTTATATATATAGTCTATGATTTTAACTTGGAGGCTACTATTAGCATCGTTAGTACCGATGTAGCTACCACTCGCTTACACGCTAACCCAAGCCTTAACATTCATTACGTAGCTGATTAAAATCATTAACACATAAATAAAGTACTCGAATTTCACTTACCGCAAAACCGCATTCATGCACCGTCTGTTTTAACCTTAGAGCGAGTCACAATAGTCCGATATATAAGCATGAAGTAAATTCCAAGTGTAATTCGTGGCACAATTCAAACGGGATCGAAAGATAATCTTTCTCTCTCCATTGACTTCAATACATAATTTTTCCGAAATAAGGTCCCATACAGGTCCACCGGAAGGGGAGGGACTTCGCCACTCTATAGAGCTTTAGCATTTCTCCCCCTGGCTTAAATGGTGTATTATAGAATTATCCCACCGGTGTGACAGTACTCTTCAAAGGGTTCAATAAATATGACTACTACTCTTCCTGTTTAACATTTTGGGTTACTTAATGTTACTTCATGTTAAGGGCAAGGCTAATAAAAATGACAAGGCTAAGGCTGTAATGCTAACTAACGTGCTTGCTACTAGCTAGGTAGCTAACTTGATCCAGCCACTCCTGGTCCTTTCATCAGACGGGAAGCGAAAGAACGAGCAAGACCCATTGCTGGTATAATAACAACCTGGTACTAAGCACACAGGCATCTTGTTAAAGTTATCTTATCTTAGCTATCTCTTATATTTAGCGGAGGAAAACAATTGTGACATCAGTTATGACATCACTTACGCGACTCTGGGATTTGTAGTCTTTCTAGTTGCGTATTTTTCATAGTCTTATATTTCAACAGTTTTACGACAAACAGTGATTTTGTTGACATGGAAATGATTTTTTAAGATTGACAAACATCATATGTGTAATTCGTGGCACATTTCAAACGGGATCGAAAGATACGTTTTCTCTCTCCATTGACTTCAATACATAATTTTTCCGAAATAAGGTCCCATGGACCGGAAGTAGATGGGCGTGACTTCTAGTGATGTGTCGGTCGCGAACGAGCTGGCTCAAAGAGTGAACGACGGGAGCCGGCTCGCGCCCGTGAATGAGACGTTTTTTTTTGTTGTTGTTGCTGTTAAGTAATACTTAATACTTACTTTGTTATTAAGTGTCTTGCCGTTGTGTCCTTGGGCAAGACACTTCACCTGAACTTGCTCCTGTGGGTATTGTCCACAGTGACCATTGCATGTATAAAAAAATATGTGTAATGTGTATCTGTAAAGCGCTTTGAGCACTGGAAAAAGCCCTATAATAAATGTAAGGAATTATTAAGACAGAATGATATGATGATCTCCGCGCTACAGCTGCTCCGTGCATGCATGCAGTGACATGTAATATCCAAGGATTAGAGACTGTTGGATGCTGCTGTTTTGAGCATTGCAATATATTTATTTGCACTATGTTATTTATTTATGATTATCCTTAGGCTCAGCAAAGATTTGATGTCAGATGTTGCTGTCTTTTTTTCTTTAGTTAATACTGAAATAGAGCCCTGCTGTTTTGTCAGGGCCTTTTCTTTAAATATAATTTTAAAATGTCAATACTTTAGCCCCTTTTTTTAAATGTCTATGCTTAAGTTGTTATAGTTGTTGCTATCTGTTTTGTGTAGGGTGGTTCTACAAGCAATTCAGTGCATGCATTGGGTGGTATCAGAGAGTTACACGGGTCTGTAAATGCAATGAAAACATTTGGCCACAGCAAATCATTTATATTAAACATGACATTTTTACTTTTGAAAACTTCAGTACAAAGGATGTATTGAATAATTTAAGTGATATATGTGTACACATATAAATCATCAGGGCTACATTTGATTGAATTATAAAAGGTATAATATGTGGTAAACTGAAGAGCCGTTTGGGAGCCGAAAGAGACGGCTCTTCTTGGTGAGCCGAGCCAAATGATCCGGCTCACCAAGAAGAGCCGGAATTCCCATCACTAGTGACTTCGCCACTCTATAGAGTCCAGTAGAGGGCGGAGCCTGTGAGATATAACCAGAGCCCAGTCTGCTCTGATTGGTTAGCTGACCGGCTCTGTTGTGATTGGAAAAGTGTGTGTTACAAAGTGATGTTACAGAAGCAAACAAAGGAGTCCAATGGTGGCGTTTCAGGCAGGGGAGAAATTAAAAGAGAGAAACTCCCTCCGGGATGAACTTTGGTTTTTTAGCTTTTGCAGACCATTTACAAAACGTGTATAACACTCTACACTACAGGAAAGGGAAACCCCCCAAAAGCATAATAGGGCCTCTGTAAGATTTAACATAACTATATATAACATGTTGTTTTATTTGCATTTTTTTCTCAAATGAGAGGAAATGAACTCAATGTGAGCAAAGGTTTACTTTCTAATGTTTTAATGATATAGAAAAGCATAAATTATATTTCTACCTTAAAATGTACCAGTAACCAATGACTTAGATGACATTCTGTTGATGTGTGTTAGTGAGTGAAGCCACTGTGTGTCTGTAATGTGTGACCAGCCTCCAGTCAGAGAGAGAGAGAGAGACTGGTTGATCAGGTTCAGCAGAGACGCATGCTGCTATGATTCCTATCAGTTCGCACTTTGAATGACTCCAACGCTTACTTTTAAGCTATGACTGGGATAGTAAAGATATAAATAAAGAACAATAGAAAAGCTACTGTAATAGATTTAATTTGAACACCCCAAGGACATTAAAATTGTTCTTTTCTATTTTCTTAGCATGTAGAAAAAGGAAGCATTTTACACTGCTAATTGTGTTTTGTTAAGCATAGTTTACACTAGTGAATCGGCCAACCACACATGCAAAGCAACGTCCAGTCATCAACACAGAGATACAGAGAAAATGCAGATATGGAAAGTGGACATGTCTTTACCCAATTTAATCCGTGCCATGTTGTTCTGGTGGGCAGTAGACAGCAGTAATGCCAGGCTTTCTCCTGGTAGTCATGAAATACAATTGAAGGTGTTCTTTTCCCCTGTTTATAGGACAGCAGCACATACAGGACACACCCACTACCGGTCTGCCTTTCTGTATCCCTCCTCCAGGTGATCCCAAGTGATTACAACATGACAAGTGTGTGTATGGTATCTGCACATTGGTTTGATTGTGTCCTGTGTGGGATCTGAATAACTAATGTGTGAGAGGTGTAGCCTAAGGCCAAGTAGTAAATACAATACAAGGATTGAACATGTTAAAGTATATAGGTGTGTGGTTTGATGCTAAATGAAACTTGCATCAAACTACCGCTACATATACTAAGCAGTTAAGGATGCATTACTGGGCAAATAATAAAGGGCTTTCTTAATATCGACTTTCGACTATCAAGGTTCTTCTACCTTTTTGAGAGAGAGAAAGGGTCAAACAGGATATTTGATATGGGGTAGTGAAAAAGAAGATGGAAGCATAACAATAAGTCAGGAATAAGAATACTGTAATATTATGTATGTGGATACCAGCTCACAGAGAGATTAATTGAAATGAAATTGTGGATACATTAGCCAAGCAGTCAAAACAAACAAGATGACATCCTGGACATTAGACAGTAAATCTGAAGCAAATTAATATAATTAAGGGTGGCAACATAATAAATAAATAGCATCTTCAATATATGAGACTAAATAAAACACTGCATTTAATAACATCACTCAGGATTATGTAAGCACTGTCAGGTGGATAATGTAGTGGAGCATGCCATTCAGCGCTACTACCTAGTATCTATACTATCTAAAACAAATACAAAAACATTAAAGAAAGACATGAGGAAGTCTTAAACATGTCTTGGACATTGGGTTAGGGAGGCAATTAAAACATTTTAAAATAGAAATTAAGCAGGGCAAGATAGTAATATTTTTAACAAAATGTTGTTATTTATTTTAATTGGTTATATATATATATATTAATAATTTAGTAGAGTTGTACACCTACTGGGTTGGTCCCCGCCCCAACCCAGTAGGTGGCAGTAATGCACCTGATCGGTTCATGTGCAGAACCTTCGCCGTTTGCTCGTGGTGCTCTACGGACCCGTTTCAGTGTAACTCCACGATGGCAGCTCTGGTGAAAACACATGTGCAGTTGTCTGGTAGGTTTTTTTCTATACAGTTTAATATTGTTGCGTCTCAAAACTAGGACAAGGGGTGTTTTTCACACCTTATGTTAATGTTATAAAGATAGTAGCTAGCTGACTTCCTTAGCTCTACTGTGTGTTAGAAGCAAACATGCTGCACAGCTAGCTTAGCATTAGCCCTGTTTCTGTTGGTTAGCTACCCAGTTTAAATAGAACTGAAGCTGTGCTCAATGATATTTGTTGTTAAAAGGAGAAAACAGCACTGTTGTGTGTAGTGTGTTTCAGACTAGCTAAAACCTGTCTGTCACAGGAGAAAGAGTGTATTGAATACCGTTAACGTAAACTAATGTAGTGTGCTGTTCACATTCATTTACACTTGCATTACAATCACTCACAACAAACCTCTTTCCATACTCTTACAATACACTTTGTTACAGTTGTCAGAAAACCCTTATGGTTTGGATGCTTTTCTGATAAATGTTGACATCGCAGAGCAGCACTGAAACTTTGGTTTCACTTTAAATGTAGCTGTTGGTTTTAGGGTTAGGTTTGAGTGCTCGATCAGGGGTTCCCAACCTTTATTGTGCCAAGGACCGGCAGATACATTAAAAAAAAAAATCGCTGACCTGTTGTCAATTTTAACTGATTTTAATATTTACTCACCACCAGCAGGTAGCAACAGAGGCTAATTGTAGCCTATGTAACAGCCTGAACAAATACTAGAACAATATGCATCCAAAACATATTAATGTTTAAAAAAGAACCGGTGTAAAAACCGACGTTATGGTTTTGTTTGTATGATTTACGGATAATCCAGTGATGAGAAAACGAGGTGTGTGTGTGTTTTCAGAAGATATTATGATAGTGACGTTCGTTCCGGTGCACGTCCGACAGCATTTAGCACTACATCGAGATTAAGATTCAACTAATTCATTTTGGGAACACCCGCATATAGGCTGCCTATGGAGTTAGCCAGATGTGTGTAAATTACTGTTCATGGTCATTTGAAAACAAATGCCGGTGTCGGACACACACACACATCATGCGCCTTGGTGACTGGACATCTCCTTCATAAAACTAATAAATGGGGGAGTAATCGGGCAGTTCGATGTGTGTGTGGTTAACACGTAGCAGCCTGCAGTCACTCGCTGTTCTGATCAAGGTAAACACAGTGAAGGCGGTGCGTAAAAAGGCACAGCTCTACCCGCTGGTGCTGCACTTCTCAGAGGCGGAGTATATTGCGGCTTTCACACCAGCGCTTTTCAGTTTCTAGCTCCGAGCGGGAGCTTTTCTGGTTCAGCTCCGGTTTCCCTTTTCAGCTCCCGCTCTGTGCACACCGCCCACTGGCGCCCCAGAGCTGCCCTTGCTGCGTCATGACGTCACCGTTTACATCGCTGATTTGCCCCCCAACGGCAGCTCACAACAACAACTGCGTCGGGTCGATGATCGTGTTGCTTTTAATCACACGAAGCCAGAATAAATTGAATAACGACTTCTCCAACCTTATACTTTTCTCCAGAGTGCCGTGGTTCATTGTTTATTAATGTGTTTCTGCAGCATTTACCGACTGCTGCAGTGCAGCTCTTCCACAGGAGTTTATTCTCCGGTTAGCTCACACTGCAGCGGCCGCTCTAAAGTATTCACTGTCCGACTCACACAAGCAGCTGATGCATATCTCCAGTTCCCCTTAGCCTAAGTGAATGTATGTCAGTCTGAATTGACACTGTTTGGTATCACAACGCTGTTATGAAAGTTTCTCTGGTATAAAACGGGTGATGTTAGCATAGCAACCGAAGCTAAACTGACTACTTGCATCCGATAGCTGCAATAATACAAAACAACACGTCTGCCTCTCTCCACAATGATCGATAACAGTGAACGGATGGTCAAAGTAAGGTACAAATAAACAGAATCACACGAAGCCTGGTTAGTGTTGCCTGACTTTATAAAGTGTGTTTATAGGCACTACTGCTTGTAGGCAGTCATAACAGTCGACCCATGGGAGGTGGGTTTAGTTTCCTGCACGCCTCGACGTAAGAGAGACGTAAGCGACGTCACCTCTTAGCTCCAAAGCTCTTGCCTCTGGACCGACAATTTTTTGGAGCTGGAAATGAAGCGGATTCCGGAGCTAAGAGCCGGCGCAGCTCCAGTGTGAACTGGAAAACCCGGCGCTTTTCAGGCTCTAGCTCCGAGCCGGAGCTGAAAAGGCGCTGGTGTGAAAGGGGCATGAATCCCGCTGCCTCCTGATGCTGCCTGCAGCCATTTCATGAAGTGAGGGAGGTTTTCCTTCTATAAAACAGCTGCGGGATACCGTGAGAGTCCCGGACATGAATTCAAAGATCAAGGCAGACTGGTTTACTCTCCTGTTTTGCCAATCCGGTGCTTAAACATATAGCTCTACACCCCTGGCCGAGATGTCGTTAAAATGAAGTCAGTTTGAAATATATCTCAAATAATGTATGCACTGCCATTTCCCCACATAAACATAACAGTCTGCAACGAAACGGTTGTCTCCTGTGCGCTCCTCTTCCTACTTGGCGCACCGGTAACTTTCTCGTGCGCACAAGAGGCTGAGCCGCCGAATCCCTCGGAACATCATAAAAGCCATTGCATTTTTAACAGTTTTCTAGTGAAAGTTTAACCAGGCTACTGGATGAAATAATATGACTGGTATAGGTGCGAAAATTAAACACTTTTTGAAAAAAAATATTATGATTTATATATTTATAATTCTGCAAATATTACGATAAACTCACAGCTATTTCGCGGCCCGGCAGTAACACCTCCGGCCCGGTACCGGTCCGCGGACCGGGGGTTGGGAAACCCTGTGCTAGACAACAGACATAATGTGTGAGTGTCATGGGCCTTTTTTAAGGGGTTTTCTTCTAAGCAAACTATCAAGAACAATGTATACATTGGGTTTCTAAATTAGGCCAAATGTAACAAAATGAATAAATGCTGTAGCACCGCTCAATATATGAGAAAACACGGCGCTGAGATATTTGATACAGTAATCTAATACATAAATTATTTTACCTGCACTAAAGATATTCTACTATCAGTGTAGTGATAGCTGTCGCAGTAATAATCATATAAATAATAATGTGTATTTTTGGTGTCCTCAGCGGACGATGCACAGTCTGAGTCAGAGGAAAACGAGGAGCAGAGTGATTCTGAAGAAGGGAGCAATGATGAAGGCTCAGATGATGGAGAGAGCGATGGAGGAGAAAATGACCAAGACGGGGACGAGGCAGAGGATGAAGACGAGGGTGAGGAAGGAGGAGAGGGTGAGGACGGAGGTGACGGAAACGCCAATGCCGGGTGGGCAGAGGCCATGGCAAAGATCCTGGGGAAGAAGACCCCGGAGACAAAAAGCATCATCCTGGTGAAGAACAAGGAGCTGGACAAGATTAAGGAGAAGGAGAAAAAGGAGCTGCTGGAGAGAAGGAAACAGGTATCAGGCGCACATTTTGAAACTCCTTCATGGTGTCTGTTTATTCTGTCATCCCATTACTAACATCTGAATTATTTTAATGAAAGAAGTCCAAGGGTCCGTGTCTGCCTGAATGCTGAGTCACCCTGTGGCTCTTTATGTTTTGCTCCTATTATGAACACATTTTGATTTTATTGTCCTAAATGAAATGTTGTAAGTGTATCCACACAAACTCCGCCCTTACGAACCAGACCTCGGTGCCACATTTAGATCCTACTGCTCTGAATTCATTGTGTCTAATCTAAGGACGCAACGATGGCAGTTTCCAATGTTAATGTTTTAAATAATGATGAACAAAATCTGGAGTCCACATGTGATTTTGAAATATTAGAACACTGACCCTTACTTTCAAGTAACTTGCAGCATGTCTTGCACCGTCGTTTGTGTTCCCGAAAGAGAGTCAGTGTGCGAAAAAGTACACGTCCCACCGTCCGGGACGTGTTATTTACAATATCGGACAAGTCGATCTTTCAATTGACTTGTCCGGTGGACAAGTGACGTTTTTCGCCCCGATGTATTGACAAATTATTGATAAATTCAGTTTACAAAAGGAAGAACTCATTCGCAAATTGTCCGTGTCCGCCATTGTTCGTTTAGAAATGTTAGTTTCGGTTCTGCTTGTCGATTCCTAAGGAAATGCATCTCGCCGCTTTCTGTACAGTTAGACGGGGCGGGCGGGAAGTGTAGCACAGTGGCAGGGTTGGGAAGCAAAACTCGGTTCCGAGTAGGAACAAATAACAATTGTCCGGTCCCGGGATTAATAAGAGTTGTGAGGACAGGAGGCGAGGCCGAGCCCCGCGGCCCGCAGCTCTCTCTCTCTCTCTCTATGCTCCGTGATCGCTGCACGGTGCAGCTCAGCGTCTCTCTCTCTTTCTTTCTACACACAGCGGATCCGCTGCCCGTTTAACAGCCTCATCTTTGTCAAACTTTCTTATGTTCTTTCTCTAACACGTAATGAAGGTTATTAAGCGTTTTAGCTCCTGTGTTGTTAATATTGACGCCATTTCCTTTATGAAGTGAAGCAGCCTCCCTGTCTGTGTCCTCACGCTGTCCTCACATCCCCGGACCCCCAGACTCGGAGGAGCACAGGGATGTCAGTATTGTTTATGAAGCAGGGTATAGAAAGTACATTATTGAAATGCTATTTATACTATTTATTAACTTTTACAAACAGCGAGTAGCTGGGGAGCTGCCAGCATGTGTATTGCAGGACATGTGTAAGCGTGCAAGTGTCTTTGAGTTGTAGAAAAGCGCTAGGATAGGCTATAAATATAATAATAATAACTATTTGTATAGCACCTTTCATACAGGGGATTGCAGTTCAAAGTGCTTTACATCAGTAAAAAATAAGACATAAAATCTGTGTAAAACAAGCAGCAAGAGCAAAGCATAAAGTGGGATAAAATAATTAAAAATAAAAACATGGGGAATAAAACATAGAGAAATAGTGCAATGTCAATCACAGAGAATAGTGCAGTATAATAGTGTAAAATCAGTAAAATGCTTTGGTAAAGAGAGCCTTTTAAAAATGCCTAATGTATTGGCTTCCCTAATATTGTTGGGTAACGTGTTCCACAGTTTTGGGGCGTAGTTTACAAAGGCTGCATCACCGATTTCTTATGACTCTTTCTGGTGACCTCTAATGGACCTGCATCTGATGATTGCAGTGTTCTGGCAGGTGTGTAGTTCATTAGAGAGTCAGCAATGTAGCTGGGTCCTTGTCCATTTAGAGCTTTGTATATGAGGAGAAGCACCTTAAAATCAATTCTAAAAGTTACAGGAAGCCAGTGTAGAGTAGCTAAGACAGGACTAATGTGTTCCCTCCTTTTGGTATTCGTTAGTAGTCTAGCTGCAGAGTTTTGAATGAGCTGGAGTCTTTGTACATTCTCAAACTGCACCACTTGGAACTAACTAAACAATGCAGAGATTATTTTTATATAATTGTATTCAATAACCGTAAGAAATTAAACAGTATGAAGTGATTTGTAAATAGGAATACAGATTTGACTTAATGTTTTCATAAATATATTTTTCTCCCAGTTTGTCATGGGACTTATTTTGACCCTCTCAAAGAACCGGAATCGAGAACCAAAAATAACCGGAATCGAAAAGCAGAACCGGAATCGTTAAAATCCAAACGATACCCAACCCTATGTGTGATGCAGTAAAATCTTACCGCTCACTTACATTAGCGGTGTTGTAAAAACCGTGGGAAAATGTAAAAAATACGATGACGAAGAAGAAGATTCCAGTGGCCCCAATTTTTGTAAATTCTGGACAAGTGAACAATTTATTCGGACAAGTAAATTGCCAAACCCACTTGTCCATGGACAAGTACTCTCTAAAAACTTTTTCTCACACTGGAGAGTACTCTGCAACTTGTCACAAAGATGGCAGGGTTAACGGATTTCCATTTGAATGATGGCGCCTTGCAGGATGCATCGCATTGAGGCAAGATACTCCTGGTGAAACATTCCTGTGGGGTTTTACTTTTTAGCTTGGTTCCCTCGCTGAATGAGTTGCGTGTTTTCTCACAAGGCTACATGTGGAATGTGGCCTTAATAAGCACATTCATAGGTAAAAAGCGTTGAAGGAATTATTTGTAGGAATACATATGCAGACAGATTGTGTTTTTCCCAATATGACAAGTTTGTGGAACTAATTGTGAGTTTGTTTTTGTGACCATCAGGTGGACAAGAAGAGAGCGTGGGAGAATCTGAGCAGGGAGAAGCCGGACCTGGTGAAGGACCGAGAGAATGAGAGAGCTATGCAGAGGATCGCTACCAGGTGAGGACTCTTTTTCTCTGAGGCTGCTTTGTTAAGCATTCTCAGAAAGCACGTTGAATTCCTGACTCCAGTGTGTTCTGGTGCTCAGAGGGGTGGTGCAGCTGTTCAACGCTGTGAGGAAACACCAGAAGACCATAGATACCAAGGTGAAGGAAGTGGGAGGCTCGGAGAGGAAGAAGGCCAAGCTGCTGTCGTCCGTCTCCAAGAAAGACTTCATCGACGTGCTGAGGAGGACGGACAGAGGCAGCGGATCAGCTGTCAAGGCTGAAAAGGAGGCGGTGAGTTCAATGATGTCCTGTCCACGTGTTCCTTATGAGAGTTACATGTTAGGATTTTAGAGATATGGTTACACTTTTGGTTCTGCCTATCGATTTCAGTTTGTATTGGTTCTTGATTTTAGTTCTTTGAGAGGTTAAAAATAAGTTGCATTCCTATTTCACGGCAAATGTGTTGGTCTTATTAAATATAATGATTTAATATAAAGATCTATGCCTTGTTTTGGCCTTCACAAGTTTTAGGGATGCTCCGATCGTTATGTAAGGGATAATGTGCTGCGACGCGGTCATTATGGGGAAAAGAACACCGACAGGCTGATCAGGAGCCCGACGCGAAGCGGAGGGATCTAGATCGGCATGAAGGTGTTCTTTTCCCCATAATGACCAAGTCGCTGCACATTATCCCGCTTATTACATGGCCACATTCTCAACAAAGTAACGTTATGACTCCCAATATTAATTGAAATGCTTTTATGGATTTAGAAAATGATTTTATTGATTTAAAAAATAGTTGTATGTATTGATTTAAATTGACATGCATCCGCGAAGAAAAATAGTCCGATGTTACTGTTTGAACTAACGTAGCAACGGCAGGAACTGCTTCGATAGCGTTTTTGAGGAGCTTTCTGATTACAGATTTGAAAACATCGCTGCTTGCTTTAAAAGTAGCACAATTCATTATGTCAAACCTTGGAAAGTATCTCGATATCCCTGCCCTGATGCCAAAGTAACTGCACACTGTATGTTTTGCCATTTGATGTATATGTCTGGACCGCTGCGTAAAAAGGAGGGTTTCTGCCCGTTACTTCTCCGCTGTTTTCTTGTCCCTCTTGTCTTTTTCTTTTCTTCACTGGGGACTCATCAGCCACTAACTATTACTCCAAATTACTGTGCTCTCCAAATATATTAAAATGAATGTTAAAATCCTCCATGTTGCTATCACACGACAGCGGAAAACTAAAGACAATCAGACAGTTTGCTTGCTTTTCAAACTGTTACATTTGAAAAACAGTGAGAGCGTCTCTTGTCAGTTTGAAAAGCCAACGGTAGGACCTGCTTGCGTTTTTGAGGAGCTTTTTGATTACAGATTTGAAAACATCGCTCCTTGCTTTAAAAGTAGCACAATTCATGATGTCAAACCTTGGAAAGTATCTAGATATCCCTGCCCTAATGACAAAGTAACTGGCAAGTGAATATGTGTCGCCGTTTGATGTCTATGTCTGGACCGCTGCGTAAAAAGGAGGGTTTCTGCCCCGTTACTTCTCCGCTGTTTTTCTTGTCCCAGTTCGAAAAGCAAACTGCATGCAGTTTGCTTTTCGGCCCAACTGTATACAGTTAAATCGACCGGACTTCTTTCTGAAGATGTGAGCGTCCTTAACAACGGTCAATAAGTCCTTGACAGCGGTCTGTCTGTTCGGTATTAACAACGTGTCACGTGTTCTGAATTGACCAATCAGAATCGAGTATTCAACTAAGCCATGTAATAATGGCCGATATTCACTCTTAATAGTTCGATCGGTGCTCTCTATAAAGGCCGATCAGGAGACCCGATCGCATGACGTAAAATATATGACACTTTTCTCTGTGCGCGGCAAAACAAGCTCTCTGGCAATATTTTAAGGTGTCCGAAAAAGACAATAAAATAGCGGTATGCAACGTGTGTGAAGCGGAAATCCTGCAGCTCCGCCCGCTGTGACGGACCGGTGAGCGAAACACACACTAAGAGTTCAGGGTTCGTACGGTCATTGAAAACCTGGAAAAGTCATGGAAATTCAAAATGCAAATTCCAGGCCCTGGAAAAGTTATGGAAAACGATGTTTTTCCCAAAGTTTTGGAAAAGTCATGGAAATGTAACTAAAATTGCGTCAAATATAATTTACATTTTATCTAATCGCCAAAATAATCTGCGGTCGCGAGTTGTTATGTGCCATCATGATGCGCATGGTGTTATTTTTTAATATATGAAGCGCGAGCTGTGTGCTCGAGTCTTCCTGCCTGTCGGTTGAACTCTGCTGCTCCGGTATTAGGGTCAGCTACGGTGCGTTCGTTAACTGTGCGGAGTCACTGTGGCATAGACTGCACCGCTGGTGAACAGCCGTTCAGGTGTTCAGAGCAGAGCGGCAGAGCGTGATGTGAACTGAAATGTTTTTCTGTCACAATATCATTAAGGAATCGTTGAGCTAGCTAGCTAGCATACATTGTCACTATCTGCTAACGTTAGCTTGAGCCTTCGTTTTCTAATAGTTTTTTTCATAGGCTATAAACGGAGGTGGTATAAGTATAGATATTGTGCTAGAGTAAAAGTAGAAGTACTCAGATGTTGTTCTTAAAAGTAGAAGTACTCAGATCTTGTACTCGAGTAAAAGTAGAAGTACCAGAGTGTAGGAATACTCTGTTACAGTAAAAGTCCTGCATTCAAAATGTTACTCAAGTAAAAGTACAAAAGTATTATCATCAAAATATAGTGAAAGTAGCGACAGTAAAAGTAGTCGTTGTGCAGATTGGTCCATTTCAGAATAATATATATGATATGTTTTTTAATGATTGATCATGAAAGTGTTCTCAAAGCTGGTGAAGGTGCAGCTAGTCTGAAGTACTTTGTAGACTGCAGGGTAGCTGGTGGATTTACTCCAGGTGGAACTAAAGTCTGATTTAACACTTGATTATATTTCACATCATTCATCCACATCTGTGAAGTAACTAAAGGTATTAAATACATGTAGTGGAGGAAAAGTACACCATGTACCTCTGAACTGTAGTGGAGTAGAAGTACACCATGTACCTCTGAACTGTAGTGGAGTAGAAGTACACCATGTACCTCTGAACTGTAGTGGAGTAGAAGTACACCATGTACCTCTGAACTGTAGTGGAGTAGAAGTACACCATGTACCTCTGAACTGTAGTGGAGTAGAAGTACACCATGTACCTCTGAACTGTAGTGGAGTAGAAGTACACCATGTACCTCTGAACTGTAGTGGAGTAGAAGTACACCATGTACCTCTGAACTGTAGAGGAGTAGAAGTACACCATGTACCTCTGAACTGTAGAGGAGTAGAAGTACAAAGTAGCAAAACATTGAAATACTTAAATAAAGTACAAGTATCTCAAAATTGTACCCACGTATAGTACTTGTTGAGTTTATGAACTTAGTTACTTTACACCAGTGGCTATAAAGATAGAAAGACTAAGCCTTGCACAGAGGCATGACAATACATTTTCAAAATGCTCAACAGTGCTGCCAGAATTATAAACTGACTGCTACACAATTAAAAAAAATGCTTTTATATATTTCTATTAGATGTGACTCTTTGGCGTTTCTGTTATTATTGACACTGCTGCTTTCAGGGGGTCAGGGGTCGGGTCCTTGCCACCTTTTTCATACCTGATGACTTTGCCTCCCTGACTACAGTTGCTTTAGCGTGTAGAAGCTAGTAAGCCTACTATTTGATTTGTTTTAGATAGGCACAACATGTTTCATATGCAGACCTTATTTTCCTGTTCCATGTTCAAATAAACCATTTTCAGTGGGAATTTTTTTTTGGTCATGGAAAATGAGGTAAAGGTCATTGAGAAGTCATGGAAAAGTCATTGAAAATCATTGGTGAAAAAGTATATGAACCCTGAGAGTTAGACCTGCAGTAAATATCTGCCAGCTGCCGGATTGCTTTATTGTTTGCAAAAGTAAATGAATCATCATTTCATTTAAAAAACATTTAAACATTCTAAACCCTGATTTACAAACGGACTTCCCCACTGAGTGCACTCAAGGTGTCGCTGTTGCCTCATGAAGGCATCGGTGGGACAAGGCACAGCTAGAAGCACATAATAAACTGTGTGTGTGTGTGTGTGTGTGTGTGTGTGTGTGTGTGTGTGTGTGTGTGTGTGTGTGTGTGTGTGTGTGTGTGTGTGTGTGTGTAGGCTGCAGAGAAGAAGCCCGCCTGGAGCGTCCTCACAGACGACTTCATGATGGGAGCCACCATGAAAGACTGGGACAAAGACAGTGATGGAGAGGAGGCCGATACAAACCAAGGAGCAGGGGGGGAGGACAGTGACTCAGACTGAAAGGACTGCAGGCTGTGATGCCTTCAGGGACATGTGTGTGGACCAGAGACCCTGACCCCTCCTGTCAGTGTGTGTGACTGCACAGAGAAAAAACCTGGAATGTGTTTATACTGACTGTATAAACATGCAAATATTTGTATGGCCTCTCACACTATGATGTTTGTTGCTCAATATGTTGTGCAGAGGGGAATGATGAGTGACAGTACAACTCTGAGGGACAATAACTGATACATGGGAACAGGATGTGACGGGGAACTGAGGGAAGCTCCTTGCCATGTGGAGCTCCTGCCCTCCATCACACTCGGCATCGGTTTGCTTCCATTTCCATCATCATCTACATAATGTTTTTTTATGAATGACCTGTGTTCTGTAAATATGAGTGTGTTGTAGAGTGCTGGTTAAATAAACAGCTAGTTCATGTGTATATCTGTGGTCTTCTGTCGACTGGACATGTGTCTGGTGGTCATAGTAACAGTATTTTTATAAAGATTATTTTTGGGGCTTTTTTGCCTTTTTCAGTCATTTTCACAAGATGACACAAACAAACAGTTACAGACTTAAATACAGATACAGTGTCCCCGCATTTTTACTGTTCAACTTCAATCTCTGACTTAAAGAGGACATGTTGTTCTCATTTTTAAGGTTCATATTTGTATGTTGTGCCCCTACTGGGACATGTCTCCATGCTTTAATGTTCAAAAAGCTCTATTTTCTCACACTGCCTGTGCTGCAGCACCTCTTTTCACCCTCTGGCCGTTTCTCAATGTCGAGTAAAACTGCCATTTCAAGTATACTACGTCATCGAGTGGCGCCGAAGGACTGTTGAAATGCCCAGCATTCGGCGCCACTCGATGACGTAGTATACTTGAAATAGTGGCTCTGCAGCAGGTATACTCCACATTGAGAAACGGCCTCTGTCTGAAACCAGAGCCCAGTCTGTTGTGATTGGTCAACGGCTTAGCGATGTGTTGGAAAGGTCCCCCCCCCCCCCTTTCATTTCACATACAATGTGTTGGAGTGCTTGCCAATAGAAGCGATAGAGTTACTTAGTGATGTCACTATGTTACTGAAGTAAACCAGGGAGTCCAATGGAGGCGTTTCGGGTCCTTAAAAAGACAATGCAAATGAATATTTCCTTAAATATTCCAATTTATTCACCTGCCAAGTTTGACAAAAAATATTTGGGTTAATCAGGCCCTGGTTCAAGTTTATCAACTGCCCTTGTCAGCTCAATTTTAAACGTGCTTTTTTTCGTTGGTGTTCGGATCAGGGTTCAGGTTCAAACAGGTTCAAACCCCACTGCAGTCAGCATGTTGTGTCCCTGGGCAAGACACTTCACCCCAAATTGCTCCTGTGGGGATTGCCCACAGTATTGAGTATGTTAGTCGCTTTGGATAAAAGCGTCTAACATAATGTTGCTCTGGTGGAGCGGAGCATGGAGGGCTGGCATTAGGTTTTGGCAAATAATTAAACCATTTCTGACGGATGTGGACATAAATCAAGCTGGCACCGGGCAGGCCCAGAGTGTGGGAGCGGCAGGAGGGTGGAGGTGGTGCTATCTGACATCGGGACAGGAGGAGACCCTGACCCACAGACTGTTTGTCATAATGTCATAACTTAAACTGATGTTCAATATGCACTCATGGTTTTCTTATTGCATTGTGGGCAGTCATTAAGAGCATGAGTTGTGGCTCCTTTCAACTGAACGTCTGGGAACTAAAGAGATGATCAGAGCACCACATGGAAAGCTATAGGGTGAATATAAACGAGTTCCATTTCTTAGGAACTAAATTGAGGAACATTGTTTGGAACTTATTCAGCTCAACAGAGATATTTTTTGGGGGAAACCGCTAAAAGGAGCCATAATCTAGTTACACGTTTTAAATATTACATTTATTGTCTCAATCACAGTTTTCTCAGTTGTCTGACTACTGCTGAAACAAACGCTATAGAGAAAACAGTTCAGATCACCATGAAAATCAAAGCCCATCTTCCTCTTCCCTCGGACCGCCCAGCAGATACTGTGTTTCAGACTTCTCTGCATTAATATGATGTGTTATGTCTGTATGTTACGTTTGTCATGATTGCAATAAAATTACACTTCTTGTAATATTATACTGAAAGTGCACCATAAAAATCGAACTAATCTGTTTATCATTTTTTTCTTGATTAAATCCAACCAGAGAATGTATGCAGGCGGCCCAAATAGGATACAAGTAGGCACATCTAATATATAGATTTGTTTCTTTTCAGGTGATTTTATTTATTCCAGCTAGGCCGACAACAATACAACCACTTGAAATGATAATTTGTTTTCACCTTTTTGTCTTATTTTATACGTTTTTATTTATTTGTATTTGTAATATTAATAAAATAAGTATTACTTATGTTTGTTATATACTTTTTATTTTGTAAATACTTCTGGTAATAAATAATAAAAAATACAACTTTTTTTTCATTCATAAATAAAAACAACCTCGAATAAAATAACCCAGAAAAATGATTGAGTAAATTACATCCTTTTACGGCCCTCGAGGTAATTTATAAACACACGCAAAAAAGAAAAAATGAAAGAAATATAGACCGCAAAATAATTAAACAAGCGAATGCCTGTTTTTCCTGGCCAAGGTCAGGGTCCTTGAACACAACACGAGCCTAACGTGTATATGTCTCGTCTGACGGGTGCAGTTCTGCCGGAGAGCACCAGAACGCCGCTCCGGCACTTCACAAATTACAGTAGCCTACCCATAAGGAGCTGTACATGCGTGGCTGTGTCTCAGCCCAGTGGCGATCTGCTCATCTGTCATTCTGATCATACAGTCAATAACTTGTTGTCATTAGCATCTGGTTAGCTAGCTATGCTAACGAATATAAGAAGCTTCTACAACCAGTAAATAAAGGCACATCTTTATAAAGGCACATCTTTATATGATCGTTATAGTTATTAAAAAAACAGGAGAATAAAGGAAAAACAGGTATAAAATACTATATGACAGTAAAAAAAAGTTGTTATTAATGAACCAGAATACAATTTGAAAGGGGAGTGATTTGTAAAATATCCATAAAGGAAAAAAAATCTGCGTACAGTTCTGTTTCATATGGGTGTTGAGAGATGTATCCATAGAGCTCCTAATGTTGCTCTCAAAGTGCACCAGATTGATGCTTTTAACTTCAACATTTAGAAAGAGCATGCCCCCGGACCCCCCTAGAGGAGGTTAGGTCCCCCCACTTAAATCATGGGTAGGAAACTAAATACATTTGCACACACTTGTGTCGATATCTTTCCGTTTTGGTGGTCATGCCACAACCGTGCACGTGCATGCATTTGCGAGTCATGGCAAGATATCTGGATCAAGAGGTTGCTTTTTCTTTGCACAGCATGAAAGAAAGGCCAAATGAATGGGCTGTGATTTTAGTATTTTTAAGCAGAGGTCAATCATTTGTACGGCCCTCGGGGGATGTTGTAAAAATTGAAATGGCCCTTGAGAGGAAAAAGGTTCCCCACCCCTGTTTTAAAGAGTAGAACAACGGAGAAATGTTTCTGATGTTCTTAGTAAACAGTTTAGATGCCGTGCCTTGACGGGCTCTAAGACCCTGCGTCACCCCGCGAGGGGGGGGGGCAGTGGTCCGTTAGCCGCTGCAGCGCTGTCCCAATGGGCACAGCGAGCGCTCCTATTTACAATAAAAGCTCTGTAACGTAGATTGAAGGGGTTCCCTGCTCCCACACTGATGACCACAGCCTCGGAGTGAAGCGCGCGGAGGAGAAGCACGTGCGAACTTCAGTCCTTTATAACTCTCCAACTTGGCACGCGCAAAGACGAGCCGTTCCCAGACTAGATGGGTTGAGGGAGACCCGTAAAAACGCTATGCAGTCGCCCCGAAGCAAACTCCGAGCTGGAAGACTTTTTCACACTGAAATCTCACTTCTTTATGGATTATTGATTTAAATAGGCCTACTTGTATTACAGTTCACAACTAGGACACCAGGACTGCGTCTGGGTTCGGGTGTTTTTTTTAAGACCACTTTAGAATATGCCTAGAGGATAAAAAGCATCGTGTCGCACATCCACTCTCTGAATCTGACGGATAGGAACCTGGCTGAGGTGCGGGTGGAGCGCGCGGATGCGGTGGAGGTGTGCGCAGACCCGCAGGCTTTGCGTCCCGCTGACCAGACCCTCAGCTGTCTCTAACTCCCCACTTCTCCTCCATATGTCTCAGATGCTTCGGGTGGCCGCACGTCCCCCCACGGCACCATCCAGCTGCACCTTTACGCACTCCGGCTGTGAGATCACCGTCATCCAGGAATAGATCCTCGCGATCCTTTCTGACCGAATATCAGCTCTGTTTGTCTGCGGGGACAGTTGAATGGATTTTCAAGTACACTTTACAGAAACTGTGGGATTAGAAAAATACGATTTTTGGAGACATAAAGGCGCTTTACTTAGACTTTCGAACGAGAAATGCGTCTGCCTGGAGATATTTAAATCGCTTTGGTGAACTTTTTTCTGTTTTATTATTTGAAATTTGAAGAGGAGAAAATGAACCTGTGTGTGGTCAGTCTTCTCCTCACTCTGGATCTAGCCGCCGTGGCGCTCAGCCTGTCCACGTGCAGCACGCTGGACATGGATCAGTTCAAGAAGAAGCGCATCGAGGCCATCCGAGGGCAGATCCTGAGCAAGCTGAAGCTCAGCAGTCCGCCGGAGGACTTCCCCGAGCCCGAGGAGGTGTCCCGGGACATCCTCGCCATTTACAACAGCACGCGCGACCTTCTGCAGGAGAAGGCAAACGAGCGCGCGGCGACGTGCGAGCGCCAGCGCAGCGAGGAGGAGTACTACGCCAAGGAGGTGCACAAGATCGACATGCAGCCAGTATACCCGTCAGAGAGTAAGTACGTGTGTGTGTTTGTCCAAGTGTGCATAACCTTAATTAATGACACACACCCACTGATGGTAGTGAAGTGTGAAGTTTAAAGGACCCAGGTCCCCAATAGGCTCAGCGTTTGGACGTGGTCACGTGTGTTTGTCATTGTTTTGGAAGACTCGTCCCTTCGTGCTTGGCTGGAGGAGTGCAGGGGAAACAGCCAGATGAAATGGGGGTGGGGGGAGCGGTTATTTAGACATCAACAACATCTTCGCCTCAAACTCCGAGATCTGCAGGCCAGAACAACATCACACACACACCTGGTTTTGTGTTTTACCAGTTAAGCATAACATCTGTAGACTTTACAGTTGGCAGTGTTGCCACAATGTCCATGGCTGGATGATCTGTTGGGCAGGGGCAACATTGTTTGTGTTAACCTTTTAGTCTTCATCTCCATGTGTCCTCCTCGGGCATACAGTTTAAAGGCTCTCCGTTATCCGAATGACGCAGACTTAATGTCACCAAATGTCTGCAGTGAAAACCAACTGCAGTATTTTTTTTTTAACTAAATCATCTACCTAGTACAAACACTTGTATAAGCCTTATTTTAATCGTTAGGTCCTAACGATTGTTTATTGCGCTAAATGCTTAATAAAGAGTTATATTCCCTTTCCATTTATTAGACTGAGCCAAGACCAACTGCGACGCTGTGGATTGCAGAAGGGGCTTAGCGAAACGCAAGCGTTAATGCTCCATGGGCGCAGTTACGGGTACATTTGCTCGTGAGGGTCAGGCCATTTTTGGCTTCATGTGCCAATTAGCAACTTTCATAGGAATGCACTGTGTCCCGTCTCCGACACTGTATCCAGTTCTCTTACATCCATAGTAGCCTACAGTCAGCAACAAGGGAGGACAATGAAGAGCTGGCCCGAGGACCTGTCAATCACAATAAAGGTGCAGGGTCTGTGCCGATGGCAGTAATGCAGGACCTACAGATTCCAACAGCCCTTATACTCAACAGAAGAGATGGGGCGCTTTTACACTGAGCCACTGCTGCATGTCACAAGGGTCTACATATTACCGAGTTCCATTTGTTCATGAGGAATAGGCAAGTTACAGTGTATGTTGTAGAGATGTCTTAGAGCCGATAGACTAAACCTATATTGTGTTATCTATGTGGCTCAAGATGCCTTTTATTCATTTTAAATAACATGGCAGACGAGAAGCTACTTCTTTCTGCTTCCAATGTTCTTAATGTAAATTATTCTCAACAAGTTTGCAAGGTGAGCCTGGTTTGTTGTGTGTAGGACCCACTTCTGCTTGTTCTGTGTCAAACTTTGATTTAGTTAAGTTACCTTTAACTGTGTGCATGTTGAAATGCATCAACTTGTTTACATTTAGCTTTCCTGGAATGCATTTTCAGCACATGCAACACGCTGTTGACCTTTGATGTTACCAGGCTTTGTCTGTCAATTGTATGATTTCACCCTTTTTAGTATAAACATCAGTGTCAGCATTACAAGTTCACTATTCCACTGCCACTCTGTTTGGCACAATGATGTCCAGCCCGTGTGTGTGTGTGTGTGTGTGTGTGTGTGTGTGTGTGTGTGTGTGTGTGTGTGTGTGTGTGTGTGTGTGTGTGTGTGTGTGTGTGTGTGTGTACGGGGTGTGTTGTTTTATTTATGAATTTAAAACAACTTGTAGTTTGCAGCGGAAGCCATGGTTGAGCAACAACTCTTCACTACAGTGGTGCCGCTCTGTGGCCGACCCTGACCTGATCCTGTTTCTCCTCAGATCAGAGACACATCAGAGAGAAAGGCTTGGCTGTGGACACATAATAATCATATTAAATGAAACTGCAGGGCCATTGACCCGGGTATTGTTTCCCCATTCACATCGGAAATACGAGCGCATGAAGTGAAGCAAAAATAAATTAGCTCGACATTGTGTATGCCCTGAGGTGTATTTTGCATCAGATGTTATCCTTGGCCCTGCCTCTTGTGTAAATACCTTAAATATGAATAGATCTGGCGCGGTGCCAAGGGCAGTCAGGAAAGCATTTGCAGGGTATAAATATTACAGAATCAACACGCAGGGAGGAAGGAGGCCAGAACTGATTTCCATTCATGTGAGGCGGTGACACTGACCAGGTCCTCACATCTGGAGACAGATGCTGAACCCTCAGCTGATAGGCTCTATTTATTTAGTCTCTTTAACTTGACTTGTGAGCGTGAGTTGTGTGAAACTGAATATCACACACAGTATCTTACTTGGTTGGGTGCCAGGAAATCCTCAGAGGCAGCAGTGTGGGGCACTGGCCCTGAAAGCCTTTCAGAAATGCTGGGCAGTGGAATGAGGAGGGGGGGGGTTGCATATAGAAGGGGCTGTCCCCCGTCTCCCAGTCGTTTATTTAACTCTAGTTTGCTGTGAGCCATCGTGTGTATACCCTGCCTACCACTCAGTGATGGGACATTCCTGCAGGAGAAACACTGAGTCGGGAGCTCTTCACTTTTAACGTCTGTTTGGAACTTATCTCAGCAAACAGGAGTATGGAGTCGGAAATACATAACCACACAGGACGATCTAATGAAACTAGGTTGCACCATCCTTTAGCCACACTCACTTTGTGGAGCTCACACACTATATCGAAGTGCAGAACTCAATCTTTGAGGCACCGCCTTGATCATTTGGGTTTTCCTGAACAAACTCGCATCGTTTTGCAACATATTGAAAGGTACCTGATGACTCTGTCAGTGTTCTTTTTTAATGTATGACCACCTCGCCGCACATTATAGCGCTTATGACACGGCTACATATTAAATAAACTAATGACACGACACACAAAAGTGATTTTAAATGATTTTATTGATTTAAAAATGATCGTATTGTTTCCCATAAGAAAAATAGTCTGTTACTTAAAATGACAGCAGCACTTATCAAGGTGTTCTGTAACTGTCCAAGCTGCTATACCTATACATTAAACAATTCAACTTTGTTTTTAAATGCTGAGCCAACTATATAAATACAAGAGGTGAATAAATGTATTACACCTGGAATGTCAGGTTTTTTCATATCTTGTTCTTTAAGGCAGAATAGTATTAGGGTCTTCCTAACTGAAATGCAGGGCGTGTTATGTTGCCTTTATTTCCCTGAGCTTTCCTGTTGGTGACATGCATCTCTCCAACCTGTTGCCTCTGCATTATGCTCTGCACCTATTCTTGAGGGAGGAAGAGTCATAGAGAGAACGAGTAAACCATGCAATGATCATGTGTAGAATACAACATGTGTCGTAAACATTGTTCACTTACAGTTTGTTAAATACTTACCTTCCAGAAACCATTGGTTGCATATTAACAGATGGAAAGAGTGGTGCAGGAATGAGTCCTAAAACTCGGAAATTACATTCGACCACTTCTGGTTCCCTTGTCTCAGAGTCAGTGTTTTTTTTAATGTCTTTTTGGTGTTTTTCACTTTTTGTTCTACGACATGAAATACATCAGAAATATCCCCGCTCGTGTATGTCCAACGCGTCTGCGTTTTGAAAATGACAAAGTGCTGTTAATATGTGGAGATTATCCTGCTGAACGATTGGTTAACCATCATAAACGTGTGTTGGCCACAAAGCTAGTTTTCTGCAATATACAACAATCCTTTTGTCGAGGCAGGCCTTGCGATGCTAACTTTCACGTCAGCCTACAAAATACGTAATCACTGCACCACTCTTTGAAAATAGCTTTATTATCCCTTCGTTTACTTTTAAACTGCCAACTGAGTGACAAGTTTAGCTTTCAGTGTTTTTACTACTTTTACAGCAGATAAAGTCGACTTTATCGCACCGACTGACAGATTGATGCTGCTCATGACCCCTGCAGAAGATGTGAAAATAGAGTAGACAAAAAGAGATGTGTTGTTCCTGTGGTATGCATATATGAGGAGTGTAATAGGGTGAAACATCCTGATAAAGCGACTCTGTCCTTGAAGGCAGGAAGGCTGTTACGAGTGGCTGAACACAGTCTGAATGAACTTCCCCTGAGTCACTGATAAATCCTGCTTCTTCTCGGCTAGTGTCTGTCTTTAGTGATATTTGGCATTTGATTGAAATTGCTTTTTGATTTGAGGACAGACGAGCATGGCATCAGAGAGTGATACAGATTTCACCCTCTTTCCTGTACATAATTCTGTATGAAAACAATATGCTGAGTGAACATTTCAAATATAATTCAAAGAAAGTGTGTTAACATGGCGAGCCAGAGCATTATTGCCTATTTACTAGGCAAAAGTGGACCACATGTCTCTCTCTGCTCTTATTTAGTGAGCAGAATACAAAGGCAGCAATTAGCTCCCCATCAGGTAACAATTCCCCACATTACACACTTGGAACCTGTTTGTTTTTTTTTGTTGGCAAAATTGCATTAAATTCAACAAGTGAGGGGACTTTTACACACTTATTTTTCCAGCATGAACAAGGAATTGGCCTAATTATCATGAACTGAAACAAAATATCTGGTAAACAACTAAATTACTTAGAGCTGGTAATCTCAAAGCAGAGGGAAGTGTCGTCCGTTCCGGTATGAGACATTCCTGTGGTGTGTAAATTGCAAAGGGGATGCATGACAGAAAGTGTTGTTTGGCATTAGTTTGCAGATCTGTCTCTAATCAGGCCTTCAAAGAGCCTGCAGGAAGGATGTGTCACTATCTTAATAGGAAGCAGAGAGACTGAGACTGATTTTTTTTTTTTAAGAGTTTATGACTTGTTTCTGCAATGGTGTGCACTACAGTGGCAAACTGTGAGCATTGGACTATCAACGCACTTCACCCAATGCAAGAAACAGGAGAGCAGAACTTCAGGCCAGGAATAAAGGACTGTTGCAAGTCATTCAATGTTTAACCTCCCGATACTGATCCCATTACAGCATCTCAGGTTAGCTGCCACGAGTGACTACCAGTTTTTTCCCAACAGCTAAAATCTGCATACTTGTTGTGGAAATGTTTTGATATGTCTTATTTATGATGATAGTAGAACAGGAAAGTGGTTTGGTCAAGTGGTAGTAGTCAGGGTTAGGATTAGGGTTAACCTGGGCTTTTCTTTTCACGAAACTGTGTCTCAGGGCTTCTTAAAATTTAATAAACTATGAATGTGTCATACTCACTTAACGGGAAGAAACTCAGCTAACTGACAATACGAACCATTTTTACCGAAACAAAGCACAAGTCTCACCAGAAGCGTCTAAATGAGCCCTGAGCGGAAAAATGCTAACGCATTTAGCACATAACTCTAGGTATAAATCGATCGATATACTTATCGGATCTGCACGAAGAAGCTTAGCTAGCAAACTGAGATTCCACAGATTATAGAAATATAAGTATCATCACTGAACGATCAAAACTCGCGACAGGGGAAGCAAAACCAGACAACACACGACGTAGCTTTAGGTAGCAAAACACGGAGATATGCTCACCTTTTACTGTTATTCTGATCAAAAGTTGTGTTCAATGGCATTAAAACGTGAAAAACGTGGCTGAAGGTTAATCCATAGGTTAATCCAATGTGTTTTGAATTTTTTTTTGATAATCCATAATTCAATTTTTATATCAAAAACTGAGTTTTAATATTAGCTGCTAATGATAGCTTCCAGAGTTTATGACAGCTTCTTGTATTGGCTACGCGTCACTCTCACTCCTTATTTGGTAATGTGTGTGTGCATGTGGAACATCCCCTCAATTCCATTGTCTCCAGCGGTTAAAAAGAGATGTCAATCATCAAAATCGATCAAGGGGGGCCAGAGAGTCGAATCCACCCAAATGACCCCAGAATTGGGTTTTCTTTGCTAAATCTCTCTAAAAAGGTCAAATGTCACTTGTTTTGCATCAATCTTGATACAGGGTACTTATTATATGTCATAGTTTGGATTCCTAAAGCTTTTAGTCTCCTATCCCATCATTCAAGGGTGGTTTTCACTCTAAGTAATGTTTCTTTTGGACGGACACAATAATTAACATTTTTTTTACTATGTTCAATCTCAATTTACTTTAAAATAAAAAAAATCTATTTTTATTCTGACTCTTCTACATCCAACTCACAGGTTTATCATTGCTTTGAGAAAAAAGATTATTATTGTACCCCTTTTAGAAGTTAAGTTATGGTCATTTGTTCTGGGAATGTCATTTTCGAGCCTGAGACCCGGAAAACAGGCTCCGGGCTTAACAGGTTAAGGGTTGGCTGACTCATTAGGCTTTATTGGTGGCACCTGTTTGATACATGGTAGATGACTCTGGAGCAAGACATATATCACAAAAAAATATACACACTTTTACACCCTTATGATGATACAGATCTGTTTCCGAGGGGGTGTGCGGAGGAATCGTTCTTTCCTGGTTAACAAGTCATGTGAGACAACCGTGGCCTGGCCCTGAGTCAGGGGCGGATCTAGAAAAATATTCATGGGGTGGCAAGAGAATTTGAGGGGTGGCATCCCCTGGCAGAAGTATATGCTGATTTAATCGTAGTCATATCAATATATATCAATGCTAACTTGGAAAGCCACAATATTAATATTTTAACTCAATAACATCAGGTGACATTATTGTGGCACATCAGTAAAGCCTTACATATAAATATATAAGGTGGCACACATCATTTTATGAATTTTAACTGAACAATAACTGAATGACTTTGTTTCACTCTTAGACCAGCAGGGGTACCAAATCTATGCAGACTGCTGCAATAAGTACATTAATTAACTGTCTCATCGATGTCTGTCTGTATGAATATGATAATATTAACAATCATATTATTCCTATCAGCTGTCAATCACTGTTATGATTCACATATTCAGTGTTATTATTAAATAAACTATATTTTTTGGAGGAGTTAATGATGAATGTTCCTCAAGATGCTTGCTCACCCTCCTTCAAATTTGAAAGACAACTAATTACTATGATAAATCAAAAGATTCAAAGGAACAGTTCAGCGCCCCACAACTTCATTGCAAACAGTTACAACCTTGACTTTACATCAGAAAGAACAAACATTAAAGAAGTGACTAACTGCATCAGTTAGGGTTAAAAAACGTGTATTCAGCTAAAACATAAACATCGCTACAGTTATTATCCAGTGGAATGCCCTTACCTATTGACCTAGTTAAATCAAAGTGGTTACTTTTTTTTGGCTGGGCAGTGTAGTTTGACACACCGTCTTATTTGACTTTCTCAGGACTTGAAACAGTTTTTGGGGGCAGACCCCCACAAAGAAGAAAAATGTTATACACACGTAAGGTCATCATCTTAACAGTTTGTTATTCTCATCGACTCATCCGTGAGCAGAGCATCAAGTTGGCATGCCTATAAACAGCTGAATGTGGTGATTACCATCTTGTTCAGCAAAACGCCTCACAAACTTATTTAGATTTAAAGCTATGGTGCGTTTTGATTCAATGCTGAGTACAGCCAAACTTGACAGGCTCTTCTCTGTCATTGTAGACCACAAACAGTGGCGGCGCCAGAGTATTTTTGTTGGGTAATCTATGGTAGGGCTAACCCATACAGTCATAGGCGGCACGTGAGGCTCAGGTTTGGGAAGGCTAAATAACTTTTTTTACCTGACGCTGCCCGGCTCCGGCGTCTATAGAAAAGAGATCAACTCAGTGAAAGCACCGCCTGCTGACCAATCAGAGCTCAGTGTGCGGAGTTTAAGGCTATCAAGTCATATTACAGGATAAAGGAAATACAGTTTAAACTGCCGTATGCAGAGAAGACGCCAACGTGTCGCACTTATCATTCATATCACATCATCAATCAGATCATCGATCATATCACATCATAATGTATCATATATTAGACCCTCCAGAAAAACGCGGGCTAAAATCCTTGATTATGCGGGCTAAAATCCTTGATTATGCGGGCTAAAATCCTTGATTATGCGGGCTAAAATCCTTGATTATGCGATCAAACATGCGGGGTTTTATGTGATTGTATGCGGTGAAATTGCGGGAAGTTGCGAAATATGCGGAAAGTTGCGAAATATGCGGACAAAATAAATATTGGGCTGTCTTATTTATTTATTCTCTCTCACACACAACCTGCCACTAACGTTAAATCCATTTACTATTCAATTAAACACATTCAATGTTTATTTATTGTAAAAGCAATTGGGCTATTTTAATCACACTCTCTCTCACTCACACACACACACACACACACACACACACACTTCTCCGCCTCATTCTGTTTTCATTTACTCGTTCGTTATCTAACCAGCTTCAATCTTGTAGGCTACTCACTTCGTTTCTTGTAGCCCTCGAAAGGGTTTTGGAAGTTGATGCCTCGCTGAACGTGAGTTGTTTGGCTTTCTTGTCCGCCGCAGCAGAAAGCATTTTCGAATGTTTGAGTGAATCAAAGTGGGTCGTCACCGTCGATGTTCTCTTATGCTCCAACACAGTTGCACGGGGTGCAGAATAGTTTCCCCCCAGACATCGGGGTACTGCTTTGCCCGGTCTTTAGCAGAAATGTTCGTCGGTAAATGAGATGGATTAGATTTTTTCATCTTGGTGAAGAGAAACTCTCGTGTGAGCTCCACACGTTCACTCTACGGTGTTGTTTACCTTCTGTGATGCGCGAGCTGATGACGTCGCGCATCATCAAGACGAGTTAACTTTTTTTTTTCTCAACTTTGTGTTGAAAAATGCGGGGATTATGCGGCCTTTTGATAAATATGCGGCTTTTTAAAAATATGCGCCATTTTGCTGATTATGCGGTAATTTCTGCGATCGCAGAATCGCGTTTTTCTGGAGGGTCTAATATATTTCCTTATCTGAGTTAGCTGAGCCGTATCTGGCCGTGCAACACTCACAGTTTCACATACTGTATGCAGAAGTATTATTTTAAGTAACCCATTAGGTTGACGAAACACTCAACTCAAATGTAATTAAAGTCAGATCCACTCGTGTCTTAGACGGGTCAATGATATCATAAAACTGTTGTACGCTTTCAAACACTCGGTAGTTATTTTTTAACCAGTTGTTATATTCACCTTGCAGGTGTGGCTTGTATCCTGGATTATATGTTTAAGTCATGGATGTTTAAAGTTCATATTTGTCTAATATTAGTTTACTTTTCATGAATGGAGTATGACGCTGCGCTGTCAGTACACTTGTCCCTGTTTGTGATTGGTCAAATGTAGCTAACCCCGCACCTTTCACGTGAACGCCCTCTCAGCTGGAGAGAGAAACCCTGGCTTGATTTACGGAGTTGATAACCAGCGTCGTATGGCCGCATAGCGAGATCTCGTTTGTTAGGGTTAGTTAAGATAAATCAAACATATCCAGGGTCTGTTGAACTGGCTTCGTAGTACAGGGCACAGGTGGCTGCGCTGGTACTGTTATTGTGAATCAGTTACTCCTTGAAAAGGTCAGTTGCAGTCCCAACAATGATCCAGCAGATTGGATGGGTGGATATACAGCGCAAATCTACAGAGTTCTTAAGTACAAAGGTCACTACTATTTTAATTTTCTATTACAAACTCACATTCCACTTATCGTTTTAAAGTTCTTTCAACCACTGTAAAATACACTGAACAAAAATATAAACGCAACACTTTTGTTTTTGCTCCCATTTTTCATGAGATGAACTCAAAGATCTAAAACATTTTCTATAAACACAAAATAACCATTTCTCTCAAATATTGTTCACGAATCTGAAAAAATCTGTGATAGTGAGCACTTCTCCTTTGACGAGATAATCCATCCCACCTCACAGGTGTGGCATATCAAGATGCTGATTAGACAGCATGATTATTGCACAGGTGTGCCTTAGGCTGGCCACAATAAAAGGCCACTCTGAAACGTGCATTTTTGCTTTATTGTATTATTGGGGGGGTCAGTATCTGGTGTGAGAGGTAGGGTTAGGGTAATGTTGTTAATAGAGTGGCCCGTGGTGGTGGGGTTATGGTATGGGCAGGCGTATGTATGGACGACGAACACAGGCCACTCGATTCACAACATTACCCTAACTCTAACCCTACCCCTCACACCAGATACTGACTGGTTTTCGGACCCCCCCAGACCCCCCAATAAAGCAAAAATGCACGTTTCAGAGTGGCCTTTTATTGTGGCCACATTTTTATAAGGCACACCTGTGCAATAATCATGCTGTCTAATCAGCATATTGATATGCCACACCCTGTGAGGTGCAATGGATTATCTCGGCAAAGGAGAAGTGCTCACTATCACAGATTTTTTCCAGATTTTTGAACAATATTTGAGAGAAATGGTTATTTTGTGTAAATAGAACATGTTTTAGATCTTTGAGTTCATCTCATGAAAAATGGGAGCAAAAACAAAAGTGTTGCGTTTATATTTTTGTTCAGTGTACATACATGTTGTGTTAACTATCTCTTTTAGACCATTTGATATGATTGTTCCCTGAGGTTCCCCGAAGCTACTTGATGGAACTTTATACTGTTTTGTCAAAGAACTATTGTCTAAGTCAAGAGTTAATTGTGATGCTAAACCAATATAATACCCAAAAATGACACAAGCAGGGCCGCCCCTGGCCAACTTGGGGCCCCAAGCGACATTTTGTCACGATCACAGGTACAGATCAGAACCCAATAGCACGACTCAGATACAACCAGTATATAGCAATGTTCAGTTTATTCAGGTCAGGGACAGGCAGGGTCAAAACCAGTAAATCCGTCAGACAGGCAACCAAAACCAGACAGGGAGCAGGCAGGAACTCGAGATCCGTAAACAGGCAGGCAGGGATAAAAAACCGGGCAGGACAAACATCTAGATTAGAGCACAACACTCACTGGAGAGCTTGGCGGAAACGACAAGACAATCTGGCAAAGGACCAGTGATAGTGAGGTGGTATACATACTGTGGGGTGATGAGGGAATGAGTAACAGGTGAGGGGAAGGGCTGGGGAGACCAGGTGAGGGAAATGAGCTGATTACAAGGGCCTGGAGGAAGGCGGGATCTGAAATGACAGGAGAGTTTAGATGAGCCACCAAACAAACAATAATAGAAGTGTCCAACTTGTGACAGAACCCCCCCCTCTATGGACGGCTGCTGACGTCCCACGAGGTTGATCGGGATGAGCCTGGTGAAAGTCAGTAATGAGAGATGGGTCAAAGATACTGCTAGCGGGCACCCATGAACGCTCTTCAGGACCATAACCCTCCCAGTGTACCAGGTACTGCAACCCTCTACCACGTCGCCGGGACTTGATGAGGCGACGGACAGTGTAAACAGTCTCCCCGTCGATAGTCCGGGGTGGTGGTGGGGGTCTAGAGGGGGGCTGAAGAGGGCTCACATTAACTGGTCTTGGACACGTGGAAGGTAGGATGAATCCTCATAGAAGGGGCAGACGCAGGCGGACAGCTGCAGCATTGATAACCCTAGCTATGGGAAATGGGCCTACAAAACGGGGAGACAACTTCTTTGACTCAACTCTGAGAGGGAGATCCCGTGTGGAGAGCCAGACATGTTGCCCTGGGGAGTACTGTGGAGCTGGCTTGCGATGGGGATTGGCGGTCTGTTGATAACGGTTGGAAGAGCGCAGGAGCGCGGAGCGGGCCTTTAACCACATGCGTCGACATCGGCTTACAAACGCCTGTGCAGGTGGGACGCTGGCCTCACGTTCCTCTGCCGGGAAAAAGGGTGGTTGGTATCCGCGGGAGCATTGGAATGGAGAAAGACCAGTAGCAGAACTAGGAAGGGTGTTGTGGGCATACTCAACCCATAGAAGCTGCCTCGACCAGGAGGAGGGAGTGGAGGAGGCTAGACAGCGTAAGGCAGTCTCCATCTCCTGGTTCATTCGCTCTGCTTGACCATTGGACTGGGGATGAAATCCGGACGAGAGACTGACACTGGCTCCCAGCAGCCTGCAAAAACTCGGACCAAAAACGAGAAGTAAATTGTGGTCCCCGATCAGACACAACGTCACTGGGGAGACCATGAAGCCTGAACATATGTTATAGCATGATTTCAGCCGTTTCCTTGGCAGTAGGTAATTTGGTTAATGGAATAAGCAGGACAGACTTGGAAAACCGGTCTATGACTGTGAGTATGACTGTGTTACCGTCTGAGGGTGGTAGTCCGGTGACAAAATCCAAGGAGATCTGGGACCAGGGACGATGAGGGATAGGCAAGGGATGAAGAAGACCGGAGGGAGCTTGGCGTGAGGTCTTATTTTGGGAGCAGACTAGGCAAGCAGCAATGAATTCCTTGGCATCCTTCTCCATGGAAGACCACCAAAACCGCTGTCGAATCAGGGCTAGGGACCGTCTCACTCCTGAGTGACAAGCCAGGCGAGAGTTATGATCCCACTGGAGAACCTGGGTCCGGAGAGTGGCAGGAACAAACAGACGGTTAACAGGACAGGCACTTGGGGCTGGATGTTCAGCATGAGAGCGCTTGACCTTATCCTCCACCTCCCAGGTCACCAGACTAATGACACATGTAGAAGCGATGATATTCTCAGAATGAGATGGAGAGCGCTCTGGCTGGAACTGGCGAGACAGGGCGTCAGGTTTGATGTTCTTAGAACCAGGTCTGTATGAAAGAGAAAAATCAAAGCGTGTGAAAAACAGAGCCCACCTGGCTTGACGAGAGTTCAGCCGCTTAGCTGAACGGATGTACTACAAATTGTTGTGGTCAGTCCAGACCACAAAAGGCTGCTCTGCTCCCTCCAACCAGTGTCTCCATTCTTCCAGGGCAAGTTTCACTGCCAACAGTTACCGATTTCCAATGTCATAATTCCTTTCTGCTGGGGACAGCTTCCGAGAGAAGAAGGCACACGGGTGCATCTTTTGATCCTCGGCCGACCGTTGAGAAAGAACTGCCCCAACTCCAGTGTCCGACGCATCTACCTCTACAGTATACTGCTGAGTAGAATCTGGAAAAATCTAAATGTCATCCAGGTATACAAAAACACAGATATTGAGAAGATCCCGCAGAACATCATTCACCAACCCCTGGAAGACTGCAGGTGCATTGGTGAGTCCAAAAGGCATGACTAAATACTCATAATGTCCACTAGGAGTGTTAAATCCCATCTTCCACTCGTCCCCCTCCCTGATTCTCACCAAATGGTATGCGTTACGTAGGTCCAGCTTGGTAAAAATAGTAGCGCCTTGTAACAGTTCAAATGCAGAGGAAACAAGAGTCTTATCCTTCTTACCCACGAAGAAAAAACCTGCGAGGAGATGATGAAGGCCGGATAAGCCCTGCATCCAACGAGTCATTGATATACTTCTCTCTTGACTTAGTTTCAGGAGCCGATAAAGAAAAAAGTCGACCTCTAGGAGGAGAAGTACCAGGTAACAGGTCAATAGGACAGTCATTAGCACGATGAGGCGGGAGTGAGGTGGCCCGAACCTTGTTAAAGGCCTCTTTAAGGTCCCAGTCTTTAGCTTTGCCCGTGAGAAGAGAGACAATATACGCCACCCAGGATCTTTCTGTTGGGAAGGCGGAAGGCTGAAGCTCGAAGGCGAGGGAACATTGGACCAGGAATGGTCTGCACGAACCTGGGGCTCCAGAGTAGCGTTCCGGAGGAGGCAGGCGTGCATCCGATGCCGGAGGACTCGAACAGCGGAAGCTGGAGTTAGTTCCGGACTTTGGACCGTAGCAGGAAGGTTCTGAAGATGATCACGGAGATTCACAAAGGTCCGTTCGTAGCGAGCGGCCATCTCCTGCATTGCTTCAGCCATGAAGGTAAGCTGCTGCTCGTGGCGTTGTAACATGATATCGTGCGTAGGCGGTTCTGTCGCTGAGTCGGCTGGATTCATGTTGGCCAGATTGTACTGTCACGATCACAGGTACAGATCAGAACCCAATAGCACGACTCAGATACGATACGATATACTTTATTGTCCCCGTAAGGAAATTTGTTCTGGGCTCCGTCCAGCAGTTCCGCATACATGTACATAATATACAAACATAGTGGACATTCATACACATATCATCAATCATATACCGTTTGAACAAACACAATACACACAGACGCACATACTGACAATGGCGACCTATTGCACAACCCTTATGGCCAACATTTAAAAAGTACATTTCATTACATTTGACTTTTGACTACATTTCATTTCCTGTGAATGTTAAGAAGCTTAACGGACATTGGTAGGAATGAGTGCTTATAGCGGTTCAGCCTGCTCTTGGGAACCCTGAATCTTCTACCAGAAGGTAGGAGCTGGAATTCTGGGTGGAGTATGTGGGTGGGATCAGACACTATTTTGTTTGCCTGTCTGATAATGGACTGCTCATATATGTTTTGGAGAGATGGGTGTTTTTTAACCCCCATAATTTTCATAGCAGTCTGTACCAGGCGAGCGATCTGTGACTTTGACTGCACTGTCAAGTTACCGTACCAGGCGGTGATACCATACCTAATGATGCTCTCCAACACTGCATGATAGAACAGTAACATGAACTTCTGGTCGACTCCGAAAGCCCGGAGTCGACGCAGAAAGTACAATCGCTGTTGAAGTCTAGAGCACAGACCTTGAACATACAGATACAACCAGTGTATAGCAATGTTCAGTTTATTCAGGTCAGGGACAGGCAGGGTCAAAACCAGGAAATCCGTCAGACAGGCAACCAACCAGACAGGGAGCAGGCAGGAACTCGAGATCCGTAAACAGGCAGGCAGGGATCAAAAACCGGGCAGGACAACAATCTAGATTAGAGCACAACACTCACTGGAGAGCTTGGCGGAAACGACAAGACAATCTGGCAAAGGACAACTGATAATGAGGTGGTATAAATACTGTGGAGTGATGAGGGAATGAGTAACAGGTGAGGGGAAGGGCTGGGGAGACCAGGCGAGGGAAATGAGCTGATTACAAGGGCCTGGAGGAAGGCGGGATCTGAAATGACAGGAGAGTTTAGATGAGCCATCAAACAAACAATAATAGAAGTGTCTAACTTGTGACACATTGTGAGATGATTTCTAGAAGAATTATAGTTTGGTCAAATTTCCCTTCTACTAACTCTTCTGGACTAATAGTAGCACAGACTGTTCTGTCATTCCAACTGTAAACAAGAGGAAAGATTAATGATGTCGCATTTCAGGTGGAACAGTGAAGGAGGCACCTCTCTTCCTGCTACTTATTGGTCTGGATTACAGTTTCAGTCAAATTTGTTTTCTTTTCAGACGCATGTCAAATGCACTGCTTTCTTTTGTAGTATCTTTAGTGCAGTGATGATGTATTTTTGTAGACCAACCCGGAAGTTAGCAACACAATTTTCGATTCTGACACAAACATCCTAGGTGGGCGGGACTTTCAGGGGTGCGTCCTCATTGGCTACTCAGTTTTTGAGTGACAGCCCATTCCTCCGGCGATTGTACAGTGTAGCTGCGGTAGCTGAGCATGGACAGAAGCAGTGGCGGCTCCAGAGTGTTTGTGTTGGGTAATCTATGGTAGGGCTAACCCATACAGTGGTGGGGCTCAAGTCAGTATTTGCAATGTAATTACATACACGCTCCCCTTGACAGTGAAACGCCACGCGTGAGGTTTAGATTATTTCCCTGTCTCAATCCAAATTGAACTTTATGAAATAAAAAGGCACATTTGTCATGTAGTAAATAAAAAGGGCGACCTGGAGCCAATCCTGCAATTTCTCCACAAGTGAAAGAGTTGACATGCCGAAAATCCAACCCCTGCAGGGGGGTCTGGGGGGATTCTCCCCCAGGAGATTTTTTGAAATACTAAGAAGAAGAAAAATAAATACATCTATTACTACACATTTAAAAAAATTATTGCCATTTTAGTTTTTTGTTACTTTGTTCTGAAAGCCGAACCTGCTGCTCCTCACAGAGAGAAGAGGGAAGAGGCTATGTGAATTACTTTACATCAAACCGTGGGGTCTTATTTCTTTACGTGTTGATAGAAATCAACACGTAATGTTGTATCGATGTATATAGAGATGTACTACAGCAAAAGTATTCTCCGTCGGGACTTCCTGCAACAACACCACGCCGTTATCGTGATTCTGATTGGCCAGAAGACATTATCAAAGATGTTCTATCGATGTTCTACCTTAGCAACGTACCTCTCTCCACTGTCCCTGTGTTCTGCCTCTGACTCCCTCTCAAGCGCCTAGATGTCAAGAGCAGTGGCGAGCCGTCAGGGCCCTCTAGGCCCTCTGTGAGGGCCTAAGATATTCTAAAAAATAATATTTGAAAACATTCAAAAAATTATATATTATTTTTTATATTGTTTTGTTGTTACATTTTTCATTAGTTTTACCAAAATAACTTGATTTAATTGTATTTAAAATAATATTTCCAAAGAAATAAATCCTTCGAATCTGCCTGTTCAGTTTCTGTTGGAATGGGAAGGGTTAAATGCCGTCTCTGCGAGTTATGTGAAGACGGGAGAGCTTGTTGGTCCCTCTCTACATTCACAGAGGGCCAGCTACAGTAACTCAACGAGAGAGTAATGTCAAATGACAGTACAATTGACCAATCATATCTTACCTCTAAATGGGCGGGCTTTATGACAAGTTCCGCCCGCTGTGAGGTCTATGCAAGTGGTGCAGTGACGCGTCCTAAAACCCGGAAGTAAGCTGCGCTCGGATTCCCTCGACAGAAAGCAGTGGGATTTCTCCATAGGATTTTGGAAAATAGCTCGAAATAAGGTCTGTGGAAAACGAACCTGTTAGATAAATGCACGTTTTGTTCAGCCGGATAATATCCACATGTCTACCCTACTTTTATTATTTTCGAATCATAAATCTAATCGATAGATTTATGATCGATAGATTTATAATTAGCATAAGTTCGTTCATGATGGCTCACTTCAGTGATAGTGATGACATCGTTGCGAAATTATTAACCGAGTCATTTTCAAGATTGAGTTACAATGATAAACTGGAGTGGCAAAGGATCAGCTGAATGACCCGCCATCAAGTGCTTCATCCAGAAGGACAGGAGGATGGATTTTGTGTTTCAGTGATTTGATCATCAAAGGTAGGCCTAAGTCATTTTCAATGCGGGCCGCCGTGCCGACTTAATTCATTTGTAATTGTTACTTGGCTGTGGGTGCCCTGTCATGATAGGTGGTTATATAAATGGTGTTGTTCTGTGTGGTAGAGGGTCGCTGTCATTGATGCGTTTTGCACCCCGGGCCACTGTTTTGATATTCCGCTGAAGTCTACGCTGTGACGTAATATCTCTTCTTTTTTTTCGAGGGAAGGGGGGGGGGTCAGAGGGCCTAGGTATAAAAGTCACGGCTCGCCACTGGTCAAGAGAGGTGGTGAAGTGATCATTATTTATTGAGCAGTATACTCTTTCACATTGAATCATAACAAGTCATACTGAATGTAAATACAACTGACTCTAAAGTAAGTCCCAGTCTGTGACATTGGACATTTTGAAGACTCAAAGTCCCAAGCAGTAGGTAGAATATTAGCTAGTCTATGTAATGTGCACAGAAAATAAATAGTTAACTGAATACTGGGAGAGAAATGGCCTATAAGCACTCAGTAAAACATAAACACACACAAACAGCTTCTGAATGATAAGAAGTATAATTAAAACATAATGCACATTACCATTGTGAGAGAGAGTACCTAAGTTAAAGAACTCAGTAAATAATCTCTTATCGAACTGAGGCTCCAGTAAAACACACTGACTGCGGCTCTACATGGACATCATGGTGTTTACATGAGCACAGAGAGATGGGGTTATTCATGTTCCCTGTTTACATGATAAATACTAGTAACCTGGCATTCCGATGCCTTTTCTCATCTAAACTATTCAGTATTTGTATCTCTCTATCATGACATAAAGACGAAACTCCTCTCCAGAAGTGAGGCGCTTTTGCCGCCGCCGCCATCACTGTTAACTGATTAACTGCTACCAGCTGATGACTTACTTTCCTCTTCTTTGACATTTTTGTTCTTATGTCCATGTTGTCTGGGGGAGAAAACATATCAAACCAAGAGATCGTCAGCTTTGATTTTCGCTGTATTAACAATGTCCTGAACATTTGGTGTGTGTGCCTTACCTCCGCTACCGGCATCGCTTCATACAACAGATCTGAGCTGTCCAACTATGGCAACACTCCTTGAACATGCACGCTATGTGAGAATCTGCCTTGGTACAAAGTAGCAGTGAAAACATGGTATGGAGTTTCATTGATTTGGGCATTCTCTCAATAAGCAAGTGGAATGGATTTGATAGTGAAGCACTGACACAGCGCTCTACAAAGTGCGGTGAGTGGAGAGACCGATTCACGGACTTTCCACATGGTAAAAGTGGGGGGGTCTAAACTAATCATTTGAAAAAGTGGGGGGGGACTTGTCCCATCCTCATATAACGGCTGCGACGCCCATGGCTGCACCACTTCTTGTTAGCAAAATCATCATTATATTGTCAATGAGGAGAACTCAGGAGTAACATTTGAATGTTAAGTTTTATTATCACCGCATGTAGCGACTTTTATTTATAATATATTAGGGCTGTCAATAGATTAAAAAAAATTAACTAATTAATCGCACACATTTCTGTAATTAATCGCGATTAATCTATCAATAAATTAATTGCATTTTTCTACTTAAGACTGAAGCTTATAATGAATATTTAGTTAAAATCATCAAATTAATGTAGAATAAACACAGAGAAAGTATATTTAAATTCAAAGACCATTTTAATGGCTTAAGGTGCACATATGCTCAGTGCAAATACAAAAAATAATTCAGAACATTGAACATTGAACATTTTTCACTCCATAGACATAATTTACTTAGTCCTTCTTTACATTCAGCCAGTTACTGAGGCAGACCAGTTTGTTTACGTTATGAGGGGACAAAGAAGCTCGCTTCTTTTGTACGATGTGGCCTGAGAGTGAGAACAACCTCTCACAAGGCACTGTGGTTGCAGGGGTTGACAGGTACTTGCGTGCAATGGGTGCCAGCCTGGCATGTGCTCCCTCTCTCTTTGACCACCATTGTAGTGGACACCCCTCTATGTCCATTTTTGGCTCTGCTTTGTAGCGATCCAGACAATGCTCTATGGACTCCTCCTCGTCATCTGTATCTGAATCAGAAGAACACAGCAAGATGGACATCCTGTTGTCTCAGCAGGTGGTTGTTGTGCACGTGTCTCTCTCATCATCAGGTCGCGTACTGAAGCCCACACCTCACTCCTTTCATCTTTTGTAAGGCACTTAAGGTCTTTAAACCTAGGGTCAAGGGCAGTAGTGATCTTCAGCCATTTGAGGTTTGATTCTCTGCATCCTCTTTACCATCTCCAGCGTAGAATTCCATCTTGTTGCAACGTCCGGAGCAAGTGATTCTTGCTTAAGTCCGCGTGCAACTTGCTCTTCGTTTAATTCCTGAGCGTTAGACTATGTTTAAAGTGCCCGACAATCTTGCGACATTTGGCCAGAACACTTTCAAATCCACTGTCTTTAAGTGAGACTGTGACTGTTCTTTGCAGACTGTGGGCCATACAAGGCAGGTGTTCAAATGGAAGTAGCCTCGCGGCAGCTACCATGTTACGAGCGCTGTCAGAGCCGAGTGTGGTCAACTTTTCCTTGATTTCCCATTCGTTTGCAACATCCAGAAAATGGTTAGATGTATGCCTCGGCATAATGTCGCTCCTCGGTTTTACTCACAGTAAGTGGAAACGACTGCAGAGTCCAGTCTTGATCAATGAAATGCGCTGTGACGCCCAAATAATTATCGTTGTTGACAGAGTGGTCACCTGTGACAGCGATGTGCTTTGCTTGCTCAAGCATGTTCGTCCGCTGTGCCCTCTCATCCTCATATAACGTGTGTATTCTTGACATAATGGTTCCTCTCGAGGGTAAATTATAAGAGGTATCTCCCGATGCAACACAAATTACTTATCTCAGTCCATCATCCTCTACTGTGCTAACTGGGCGGCAGTTTTTAACTATCCAAGTAACCAAGGAATTGGTTAACTTTTCACTTACAGGTTTCGTTATTCGCCCACGAGTGCCACATTCCTGTAGTCTAGACTGGCCTGGCCCGGTTCTACGGGGGTGCATAAGGGTGCATTGCACCCTCAGTTCAGTCGTTATGCACCCCCATTTGAAAAATGAAAAGTAAAAAAAAAAAAAATGAAAAGTGAAAAAAATGAAAAGTGAAAAATATTACATTTTGCCTACTATTACTAACAATAGTAGTAATAATAATAATAATAATAAGAAGAAGAAGAAGAAGAAGAAGAAGAAGAAGAAGAAGATAGTTGAAATAAAATAAATTGTAATTGTGGTTGAATAGCATTGTCTGCTGTATTTATTTGATCAATTTAAACGGTAAGTAACGTTATTATGTCAGGTGCGTGACCTGTGCCGCTGCACATTCATCATCTGCAAGGTGCTGACACAGCAGTCAGTGATGGATCAGAAAATGGTTAAAACAACCAGCCCTTATCGCCAGCATACACTGCATCTACTGCAGGTAATAACAGTTCAGATCATGGGGACATTACGTTACTGTCGTGGACACTAACGTCCTCCCGCCCGACTTGCCGGCTTTGCCCGCCTCGCCCACAGAGGCGGAGCAGCCACAGCCGTCTCCGTTGCCCCAAACGCCACCACCCCTCGGCGGCCCGCAAGTGCCAGAGGACCTCTGCAAAACAGAGCCTGCAGCCTGCAGGCCCGGACTGGCCATCGGGAGGACCGGGAGGTTTCCCGATGGCCTGGCCTGTTAAGTGGCCTGCTGGCCTGAGGATTTTTTTTTGTATACGTATGTATTGTGAATGCAACGCTGCGCAAATGTGGGTCTGACTCTGCCTCACAGAGGGTGACTGGCTGTCTACATGATGTGGCCTGCCGACATGGCCACTTTCATACAGATCATACTCGATTGGTCTCTGTGTGTCATTCAAGCTCGGGAGGGTGTGTGTTATGTGTGGCGCGAGCGAGTGAGATAAACCGCGCACACCGGTTACGTGTATTGTTGTTGTTGTTAGCATCTGGTGCTAGCTAGCTGCGCTAACGGATATAAGGAGCTGTTTCAACAACAAGAGGAGAGCCCTCTCCTGTCAGACTGAGAGGCTGATAACTACAGCTCAGGTGAGGTAAAGGACTCTGATGCGGCTTTCACACCAGCGCTTTTCAGTTTCTAGCTCCGAGCGGGAGCTTTTCTGATTCAGCTCCGGTTTCCCTTTTCAGCTCCCGCTCTGTGCACACCGCCCACTGGCGCCCCAGAGCTGCCCCTGCTGCGTCATGACGTCACCGTTTACATCGCTGATTTGCTCCCCAACGGAAGCTCACAACAACAACAACAGCGTCGGGTCGATGATCGTGTTGCTTTTAATCACACGAAGCCAGAATAAATTGAATAACGACTTCTCCAACCTTATACTTTGCTCCAGAGTGCCGTGGTTCATTGTTTATTAATGTGTTTCTGCAGCATTTACCGACCGCTGCAGTATTGGCTGCTCTTCCACGGGAGTTTATTCTCCCGTTAGCTCCCGGTTAGCTCACACTGCAGCGGCCGCTCTAAAGTATTCACTGTCCGACTCACACAAGCAGCTGATGCATATCCCCAGTTCCCTTAGCCTAAGTGAATGTGTGTCAGTCTGAATTGACGCTGTTTGGTATCACAACACTGTTATGAAAGTGTCTCTGGTATAAAACGGGTGATGTTAGCATAGCAACCGAAGCTAAACTGACTACTCTAATCCGATAGCTGCAATAATACAAAACAACACGTCTGTCTCTCTCCACAATGATGGATAACAGCGAACGGATGGTCAAAGTAAGGCACACATAAACAGAATCACACGAAGCCTGGTTAGTGTTGCCTGACTTTATAAAGTGTGTTTATAGGCACTACTGCTTGTAGGCAGGCATAACAGTCGACCCATGGGAGGTGGGTTTAGTTTCCTGCACGCCTCGACGTAAGAGAGACGTAAGCGACGTCACCTCTTAGCTCCAAAGCTCTTGCCTCTGGACCGACAATTTTTTGGAGCTGGAAATGAAGCGGATTCCGGAGCTAAGAGCCGGCGCAGCTCCGGTGTGAACTGGAAAACCCGGCGCTTTTCAGGCTCTAGCTCCGAGCCGGAGCTGAAAAGGCGCTGGTGTGAAAGGGGCATGAGTGTTTAGTTTAGTGTTTACTCTGTGGGTCTCAAACGGTTTGGTCACCATTTATGTAAACACATATTTCCATTTGAGGGGGGAGTGATTAGTAAAACATGCATGAATAATAATAAAAAACGTTAACTAGGTGAAAAAAGGTAAGATAAACAATTAAAACTTGTTGAGAGCTAAAACTAGTCTTTGCTGCTGCCTCAAAGAGGAGCAGGGGGAGGAGAGGGAGACAGGTGAGGCTGATTCAGGAGCACATACACACTCACAACTATAAATGAACCAAAAACAAATAAATAAACAAGTTTCAATGTTTTTTCATATTGGATATGGGATGTTATTGGTTATGGCCATGTTATTATGATTTTATGATTATTTAAATGTATACAGTTATGTTTCATATGGGTGTAGTCTCTTTATTTCCCCCTCAAAATGCACCAGATTGATGCATTTAAGTCCAACATTAAAAAAAAAATCTTACCGGGGGAGCATGCCCCCGGACCCCCCTATAGGATTTGAGGTCCACCCCCGCTTAAAATATGTTCACATAGGTTCCTAAATAGATTTGCAATTTTTTTTAAATAGTAACCCATGTCCATATGTTTATTTTGGGGTAGTAGATTTAGAGCGCTATCATTATGGGCAGCAACGCTGTAAAAATTGACAAATAAATCCAGCAAAATGGCACAAAAAACTGGTAGTGGCCTGGCTGGGTGTATAATTCCCGGCCTGACTTATTGTTCCAGTCCGGCCCTACCTGCAGGTATATTAAAAAAAGTACCCAACTCGCCTGTACAGTGGGGTACAGCGCTCATTTTGCAGCTCATGGTTTCAAAACAGAGATTGGCTGGAATATTCATGTAAAAAAGATGCCATCTTCTGCTATGCATGTAGACATTTCGGTTCAAGTAAGTCAGATGCCTTCACCACAACTGGCTACAACAACTGGCGCCATGCTCTTATAGGCTACGTCAGGGGTCTTCAACTAAAATTCAACGAGGTCCAGTTAGAGAAAATGTCCCCATGCAAAGGTCCGGAACATCAAAATGTCTAACTTGCTTCATGAATTAGTGTGAAATATATTGAAGTAGCTGTAGCTTTATCAACGTCTGCATATAATCAACAACTGACTGCCAATCAAATAAAGAAAGTACAAAAACAACAATATTTATTGTAAATTAACATTACTTAAATACTGTGGATATGTGTAATGTTCCTCTCGGGCTGCATTTACAAATAAAATAGAGAAAATAAATAAAATAGCTTTTGAAAATGTGTGCATCTTAAAAGTGCTTAATTTTAGATAAATAAAGTGTAGCAGCAGCTTGAGTTTCCCTTTTTCTTTGTTAACCGTTTCACATCATGACTTAACAGTTTCAGACGATTATAGAACAATATCAGTCTTTACACATCATAACAATTGAACAGTTTTAAAGTTTCTCTTTCTTTCCCTCTTATATTGCAGTTCCTCACTCACCTTTTTAAAATTCAGTGTGAGAATTGAGCTCGAGCTTGTCCTGCCAGGAGTTTGTAAATCTGGGCTGAAATGGAGTCAGGGCCATTCTCATACACATGCAGGTGCTCATTGGTTACAGTGATGCAAACACAGGTATGGTGAAAAAAGAGAGAACTATTCGAAGCAGAAAAAAAACAGCGTAATATACCATCTGACAAAGGCCTGTGCTATAATGCTTCAATTAACTGGCTATTCTTTATAATATACTCAGATCAATAGGAGACAGAGATGTTATAAATCAAGGGTTTTTATTATTATTTACAGCAGGGGTGGGGAACCTTTTTCCTTTCAATTTTTACAACATCCTCGAGGGCCGTACAAATTATTGAACTCAACCTCTGCTTAAAAAAATAAAATCACAGCCCATTCATTTGGCCTTTCTTTCATGCTGTGCAAAGAAAAAGCAACCTCTTAATCCAGATATCTCACCATGACTCACGCATGCATGCACGTGCACGGTGTCACATGACCACCAACACAGAAAGATATGGACACAAGATGTGTGCAAATGTATTTAGTGTCCTATCCATGTGAACAAGATTTTTAAATATTGAAGTTAAAAGCATCAATCTGGTACACTTTGAGAGCAACATGAAGAGATCTATGGATACATCTCTCAACACCCAGATGAAACAGAACTGTAAGCATATTTTTCTTTTTGGATATTTTACAAATCACTCTCCTTTTAAACTCTATTCCTTATTTTGAACAACTTTTTTGTTACTGTCATATAGTATTTTATACCTGTTTTTCATTTAGTCTCATTAATAACTATATTGATCACATCAAGGTGTGCCTTAACCTCACTGAGCTGAGGTTATTTGAGCCTCTCAGGAGAGAGCTCTCTTCCACCTGGTTGTAGAAAAGCTCTTTAAATGCGTTAGCATAGCTAGCTAACCAGATGCTAATAACAACAGATCGCCACTGTGCTTACAACTAAAGACACAGCCACGCAAACACTGCGGCATGTATACGGCTCCTTATGGATATTGCAATATTTTAAGGGCTGGAGCGGCGTTCCGGTGCTCTCTGTCAGCACTCCTTTCAGACGAGACATATACCACGTGAAGACACGTTACGCTCGTGTTGTATTCAAGGAACCTGTCCTTGGCCAGGAAAAACAGGTAGGCCTACTCGCTCGTTTAATTATTTTTGCGGTCTAGATTTCTTCTTCTTTTTTGAAGTGAGAAGTTGTCCTGACGGACGGACGGACTCCCCCCCCCCCACCCCCAAAACGAAAACTCTTCGGTTCTCTACAAATTACACAAGTCACCCAAATCAGCGTTAAAAAAGCGGGAGGTGCCGAAAAATCCCCTATTAATGTATTGATTATAGCTCCGGGTCCGTATAGGTCGGCGTCTGGGTCCGGACCGCGGTCCGCCTGTTGCCGACCCCTGGGCTACGTGATAAGGGACTGGGAAGGCATAATCAAGCAAAGAGCACATAGATCCATAGATCTCTTAATGTTGCTCTCAAAGTGCACCAGATTGATGGTTTTAATTTCAATATTTAAAAAAAAAAATCTTCCCGGGGGAGCATGCCCCCGGACCCCCCCAGAGGAGGTGAGGACCCCCATAGAGGGTGTTCGGTACACTCCCCACTTATAAAAATAGCACTTTACCACTGCACCCTCTCTAATCTCAGATGCACCCTTAGTCATTTTGTTCTGGAACCGGGCCTGACTCTGGCGAGGTCCCGTGGAGGTAATTTTAGCAGGGTGTTTTGCTAAAGACGTGCTACTTCTGTGGTAATTAAATTCGGCTTTGCAAACTGTGCAAATTGCCTTGGTTTTGTCCAACGAGCCGTCGGGCAACTTTTTAAAATGAAACTTTCCCTCTAAAAGTCCGCCCTTATCCATCTTTCCACCATATACTCTCCTTTAGTTAGGATAGATGTTTGCCCGGTTTGCCCGCGCAAGTGACCAAAGGTTATGGGTCAGCCGCCACCGGAAGTAGTCAGCCGGAAGTAAACAAAACCACGTTAATTGCATTAAAAAAATGTAATGCATTAAATGTTTAAAATTAATCGCCAAAATGAACGCGTTAACTTTGACAGCACTATAATATATATATAGTGGGGAACAACTCTGTGCTTGATTTTGACAGAATTAGCTGTTTATGTAACCTAGGTCCAGGTCTAAGAGACTAGAGGGCCCAGCTGGTTTTTTCAACGTTTTATGTATTTGTTAAAGATTGTGTGGAATGACATAAAAATGGAAGATGTGGGGTTCATGGTGAGGGGCGGTGGTCACCAGTTCAAGTCCCGGCAAGACCAAGTGCTACCGAGGTGTCCCTGAGCAAGGCACCGTTCCCCACACTGCTCCCCGGGCGCCGTTCAAAATGGCAGCACACTGCTCCTAACACTAGGATGGGTCAAATGCAGAGAAACAATTTCCCCACGAGGGATTAATAAAAGTCCATCTTAATCTTAATCTCATGTGTTAAAATGAAAGTATAGGAATTGACACATGGTTCTGTTAGCTTTCCTTGCTAACATGTGTGTGTGTTGTGACATGTAGAGCCCGGTGTGCATGTTGTTCAGCATGATGGATGGTGTTTAGTTAGACACAGTGAAACTACTGGCTAATCTCCCCTGCACCTCTCTAAATAAACCCAGTCGTGTGGCGGCTGTTTGTGTAGGGAGGCTTGTCAAAACACCAAATTACTGTTTGTTAGACTTTCCAAAAATCCCTGAAATGCTGCACATCAAATATTGTAGATTCTGAAATGTAAAGTTTAGTCTTTAATAATCATTATAATGCAATCCATTATGCTATACCAGAACACATGACTATACAGAAATAAAGAACTGTCAGTATTCGTAGAAAGTAAGGGTGTAACGGTATACGTATTCGTACCGAAAATATTCGGTATGGGCCCTTCGGGTCGGTACACGAGTGTACCGAAGTGTACCGAACGAATATAACGTTAAACGTAAAAGATTGAGAACGCGAAAAACTTTTTGGAAGTAATCTCAGGTGCTGCGTCGCAGCGTTCAGTGTAATTTGCTCACATTGGGTGCAACCATAGACTGTATATATAAATGGAAGTAGGGTCCGTGACGTCACCCATAGGATTCTGCAGAGTTGCCGAGAAGCCCTTAGTAGGCGGAGTCGGCCACTAACGGCTCGACAGTGACGTCAGAGTTCAACTCCCGCCTGATGCAGCCTGCTCCAAATAAGGGCAAAGAGGCGGAGCCGAGGCGGGACCTGCTGCCACCGAGCTGGAAGTTCCAGAGCTAGCTGAAGCTACCGAGCTAAGCTAACATGCTCCCCATCTGCACACTGCCGTCGCATTTTACGTTTCTAAGGTAAGCGGACATGAAACTATTCAGCAAAACTATAAATAATAATCTAAGTTATTGAGTTTTTAGAGCGACCAAGTCATTTCATTGGACGAGAGGCATACTATGAGAGCTGGTCACAGGGATGCGTTCAAATGTAGTCAGTAGTTTGGGGAACTGTCGAAATGGTGAACGCAGATATAGTTGAGCTCGAAAATCCTCTAGCATCATTGAAGTCTCCGGTTCGGAAACATTTTGGTTCCACAGTTACGTACAAGGATGACGGACAAAGACAGGTGGACTGAACCAAAGCTGTTTGTCGGCATTGTTCAACTAAAATTGATTACGCGGCTGGCAATACATCAAACTTGCCCAGTCATTTGAAAAGGCATCACCCGAACGTGAATATTACCGGTATCAAAAGAAAAAAGACTGAAGTGCAAACCCAACTCCCGCTAGCATTTAAGCCTCCACCATTCGCAAAAAGTTCAGTGCCATGTTAGCAAAGCGCTACCTGGCTGTATCTGACTGCTACCTCTGTCCCTAGCGAGAGGGTGTTCTCCACAGCATGAGACATTGTTAGTGCCAGCAGATCTGCCCTTTCGGCAAGCAATGTGGCCAAGTTAATTTTTATTAAAAAAAACATGAAAATACAATGACAAGCAAGCAAGTCCTAATGTCAAACTAGTACAGCACAGTTCAAGTACAGATTATTTCAGTTCATCGAAATGCTGCACCTTAATGTTTATTTTCATTATATTTTGTATTTATTTGAGTGAATACATTATTCACAGTTTAATTATAATTAAAAACCCCCAAAAAATAGTTAATATTTTGTGATAATTTTTTCTGCTGTACCGAAAACGTACCGAACCGTGACCTAAAAACCGAAGTATGTACCGAACCGAAATATTTTTGAAACGAAAGGCTTTCCCAAAGTGCAATTTTTAAATTTGCAACAGGGGAAATGTAAACATACAAAAACAATTGTGGATTCTCTGAGCATGTAATCTGACAGCAACTTTACCATTAAAGCAAATCAACATCAGGGAAACATCGTACATAAACTTTGATGTTCAATCCTTATTATTGTAAATACAGAGTATTCTCCTGTTTCACCGGACCCCCGTGCTCCGTCCTGCTGTCCAACTGCCAACTGTAACAGCTTGATCTGGGATGTCACAATGGAGAAACACAGTCGTGTTATAGTATAGCTTGTATGTACCAGTCCTCACACATTAAGAGCTTTACATCCTTCAAAAGTGACAAATGAGAACGGCAAAATATTTGGGTTAAGTATTCTACGTCTTGGATGAACTGTGGAAAGTGCTTTAATTTTAAGAAATTGGCTAAACCTTGGCAGCCTTTGTGAAGTAAATGTAGTCAAAGCTTCAGGAAAGAACAATGTAAGGTTCTTGTTTCAGTCTGTAGAGATATGAATAGGCTGCAGACTAGAGACCTGGTAGAGGATGAATGCTGCTTTGAAAGTCTGTATTTACAGCATGAGTGATGAAGCCAGTGGGGGTTGAGCTCCAGCCATCAGGCCAAACAGAGCCACATGCTTACATGAATATACACTGTTCCAAATTTGAAACCGTGATATGCAAACTGTATTCAGATGATTTTAAAAGAGTCAAACTATAGCTCTGATGCATCCTGACTTAATCTTTCTTGTGTTGTCTCCAGGACTTTTAGAAACTTGTAGAAATACACACTTACATGTCTAAGTGAGGACCTGCAGAGAACTCTGAGGTTCAAAAGCTGCAGCATTTTATCTGCACACAGCTAGTCACTGTAAAGTGAGCCTGATTTAAATGTAGTGAGATAAGTCTATCAATATTACTACCACTATTTGTTTAGTATACTGAAGCCTCAGCAAATAGTTCAGTATGTATTCAGACGGTGTTTGTGTTCACATTTTTGTAATAATTCAATCCTCTCCAGGGTAAATGGAACTGATTTTCTTTTGATTCCCGTGAGCGGGAGCTCTTTTTTAAACGTTTCAGCTTATGTCATTGTCACTATGATGGATCTTTTTTGGGCAGTATTAGAACTAGCCGTCACGTTGTTATTGCTGCGTTGCTACAAACACACTGCATGGTAACTAACCGTCATTTTTTGTTTCTGTGGAGTGTGAGTATTCAACTGTGATGACCGAAGCCCAGGTTTTTGGCTACAGTTCTTTATCAGAATCTTCCATATTCAGCTGAGATCCTTTATTCCTGTGATTGAGTAATACAGAGAAAGCAGCTGCACAGAGGGCTGAAAACTCTAAGACCTTGAGCATTTTCCTGAGTGAGGGACACCTCAGCACAGGGTTGTTGTTGAGTGCCCGCTCTCTGTTCACTTACGCAAGACCTGGGCGCTGCTGCCATATGAGCAGTTGCTCAGTCACTGTAGCCAAGCAGCATTGCGTAACAGAAGGGGGAAAGAAAGAGACGACTGAGCGAGAGTTAAAAGAATAACAAGTTCTCCTCCAGCACTTTCTGTATTGTTTACAGCAACGGCAAAAGTCCTGTGTAAGATGATAGTCTTATCAGGAGTGCAGTAGGCAGCGTGTGTGTCTCGCTGCTCAGCCTGGGTTATGCAACAGCTTGGTGGCAGAGCTGTGAGCTGTGGGCACTGAGGTGTGTGTCCCTTACTGAGAGAGGCTGCCACTTTGCATGTGCACACACCCTGTGTATGTTTGAGTCTCTGCCATGTTTCTTTAATTGCTTTGTTCTCATAAAACAACATTGGGAGTGAGCCACCCCCAACAAAGCAAAAGCACGTGGGTTTGCTATCCTGGCTCCAAAATGGTGGAATGAGCTCCCCATTGACATCAGGACGGCAGAAAGCTTACACACCTTCCGGCGCAGACTGAAAACTCATCTCTTTCGACTCCACCTCGAGCGATAGAATTACTAACAAAGAACTGCTAACAGAGCACTTATATACTAATAAAGGACTGGCTTATCTATAGCCAGTTGAGTAGCACTTGAAATACTTGGCTCTATGAAACCTGATGTACTTATATGATTCTTTTTCTTCAAGGTTGTGTCTTCCTGGTCGAATGTACTTATTGTAAGTCGCTTTGGATAAAAGCGTCAGCTAAATGCAATGTAATAATAATAATAACTAGCATTTAAAAGCTTTTATTTACAGCAGTGCAAATAGACACCAGTTCTTACAGGGTGGTATTATGGCTCAGTCAATTGCCTATTATAAGAGATCATACAGTGTTGATCATAATCTGATATTGGCTTTCTTGTTAGGCGAGCTTTTAACTTTAAAGAGGCCCTATTATGCTTTCTGGGGTGTTTCCTTTCCTGTTCCTTGTATAGGTTTTTGTGCATGTAAATGGTCTGCAAAGGCTAAAATTCTAAAGTTACCTCCAGAGGGAGTTTCTCTCCAACACACTCCCCCCCTGCCTGTTACTTTCATAACATAATGACATCACCTTGATAACACATTGTACATGATAAGCTAAGTGGTGGGACATCTCTAAGCTATTGACCAATCACAGGCTGGGCTCTGGTTTCAGACAGAGGGTGAAAAGAGGTGCTGCAGCACAGGCAGTATGAGAACAATAAAGTACGGAGACATGTCACATTAGAGGCACTACATACAAATATTAACCCGAGCATAGTACGTCTTCTATAATTATATTTTAATTACTGTTCTTGATACTAGGAACTTGAATATTCAAGATATATGATGATATTATAGGATGCAGTTATATAACATATTATTAAATAGTGTAAATCAAAGATTCAGAATGCAGCTTTTCTTTGACTGATGTTGAAAACATTGTGGCCTTTTCTTTAGAAGCAGCCTTTCTCTAATTTATTCTTAAGTAAAAACTATATTTTTGTTGACTCAAATGTACACTGGACTTCTACAGTTATTGTGAAAAACGTTGTTTCTATAGGTAACTACACATCTGAGTTGACAAATATGACATGTGGGGTTCCTCAAGGCTCCATCCTGGTGCCTCTTCTCTTTAACATCTACATGCTATCACTGGATCAGATAATGAAAAACAACAAAATAAGTTATGCGGATGACACATACATTTACATAACCATTTCCCCACGAGACTATGCGCCAATTCAGACACCGAGTAAGTGCATTGAACAAAACAAAACAAACAATAGCCGCGTTCACACTTTTCCCACAAAGGTTCATGCGAACTTAGTTCATGATCGCGTTCACACCAAAAAGAGCCGGTACTAAAAGTAGTTCATGCGAACCTTTTTACCCCCTCGAAAGTCCCTTCTAGAGAGCAGGGACTTTCGAGCGGCTCTTTTTTGAGAAAAGAGCTATATTCCTGATTGGCTGGGCGAATTGCAAACCACGCCCCGTAAAACTCCCAAAAAGTTTTGTGAAGCCGCCATTTTATTATCCTCGCATTAGCATTATTAGCATTAGCATTAGCCCAGCGCAGAAACGCAGAGAGACTAACTTATGGCAACACAAAATAAAACATGGGAGCGGTGGAGATGAGGAGGTGTCGGCGTTCTGGCGATTTACTCGGAAGGCTTCAGTAGAAGCTGCTGGGACTCCCAGCAGCTTCTACTGAAGCCAGTCTCCAACTCCGGGGACTTCCGGCCGGGGACTTTGGGCGGCAGTATACGCCGTGAAGTGGTTTGCGGCCTGCCAGTAAACCCAAAGCAGAAGAAGAAGAAGTGACGTCAGCGGCTTCATTTGCCTAATCCACCCCCAGGGACTTTTTCTGGTGTGAACGCGATCTGTACTTAGTTCATGAACTAAGTTCGCATGAACCTTTGTGGGAAAAGTACCGCAGTGTGAACGCGGCTATTGATAAAACTGAGGTAATTGTTTTTGGAGCCAAGGCAGAACATATAAAAGTCAGCACTGAGCTTCAGTCTACAATGTTCAAAACAATAGATAAAGCCAGAAATCTAGGTGTAGTCGTGGACTCTGACCTGAGTTTCAAAATCAGTTACTAAATCAGCCTACTATCACCTAAAGAACATATCTAGGATTAAAAGACTAATGTCACAGCAGGATTTGGAAAAACTTGTCCATGCTTTTATCTTCAGTAGACTTGACTACTGTAATCAAAGTCAAAGTCAACTTTATTGTCAATCTCAAAATATGTTTGTACACACATAAAGATCGAAATACTGTTTCCCACAGTCCCGAGGTATAACAAACACAGATTAAATTACGAGAAGACTCAATAATTGCAAAAAAAATACACAAGATAACCGTTTACTTCAATTAAGCAGGATATATATATATATATTAGGGCTGTCAAGTTAACGCGTTAATAAAAAAATTAACGCCACTAATTATTTTAACGCGATTAACGCATGTGTATTGTTTTTCCTCGGCCGCCCCGTAGTTTCAGAGTTTATAATACCATCTACAAGCTGATGCTGACAGCCCCGCTCCTGCCGCCCGCTTGCAGCAGACCACACTTCCACGCTCACCGGCAGGCACCGACTGGCCATCGGGAGGACCGGGAGGGTGTGTGGATGTGTGGCTCGAGCGAGCGAGAGAGAGACCTTACGTGCATTGTTGTTGTTAGCATCTGGTGCTAGCTAGCTGCGCTAACGGATATAAGGAGCTGTTTAAATGAAAACAGAGGAGCGACATTTCGCCACAACTGCGCCGAGCACTTGACTTTATGCAGGAAGCCAGACATTGTACGAGAAGTCAGCACACTCAGCACGGATAGTGCACAACATGATTAATTAATATACTTTATTACTCGTTTGCACCAACTATCAAATATCTCTCCTGATTGTTGGCACTTGACAATCACCTTACCTGAATTTTACTCAGGTAAACGCGGAATAGAGCTGTTTAAATGAAAACAGAGGAGCGCCCTATCCACACAACTGCGCCGAGCACTTGACTTTAAGCAGGAAGCCAGACAGCGGGACATTGTACGAGAAGTCAGCACACTCATGATTGCAGCAACATGATTGCAGCGTCCAGGCAGCTCCCGTTCGAGCATATGCCTTGAGTTGCACATAGCTCCAACGATCCATCACTCACTCACACACACACACACACACACACACACACACACACACACACACACACACACACACACACACACACACACACACACACACACACACACACACACACACACACACACACGCACGCACGCACGCACGCACGCACGCACACACACACACACACACACACACTCCATTTGTATTGTATGAGAGAGGTTCCAAGTTGAATTGTATATATATAATATATATAATATTTGTAATATTCAGAGGTTGTTGTGTTTAATATTCATGAGAATATTTGTCATTGTTCAAATGATAATAAACATTAGCATAAAGCATATTTGTCCACTCATATGTTGATAAGAGTATTAAAAACTTGAAAAATATTCCTCTAAGGTACATTTAGAACAGATAAAAAATGTGCGATTAATTTGCAATTAACTATGGACAATCATGCGATTAATCGCGATTAAATATTTTAATCGACTGACAGCCCTAATATATATATATATATATATATATATATAAAGATGATGTACATATTGCAAATGAGAGTGCAAAAATGTCCATAGCAGCGTAAAAAAGTGACTGGTGCTGGATTTGTTGTGTCTGTGTGTGTGGGGGGGTGTTAAAGTCCCGGTCCAGTGGGGGCAGGGTGGAGAGGTGGGAGGGGGGGAGAGAGTTCAGCCTCCCGACAGCCTGGTGGACGAAGCTGTTTTTCAGTCTGGTTGTGCTCGACCTCAGGCTGCGGAACCTTCTCCCTGAGGGCAGGAGGGTGAAGAGGCAGTTGGAGGGATGGAATGGGTCACCCACAAGGCTGAGTGCTTTGCGGGTGAGGTGGGTGTTATAAATGTCCAGGAGTGATGGGAGCGAGGCAACAATGATCCTCTCAGCAGTGTTTACGATGCGCTGCAGCGTCTTGCGGTTGGATGCTGTGCAGCTTCCGAACCACAAGGTGATGCAGCAGCTGAGGATGCTCTCGATGGCGCCTCGGTAGAAGGTGTGCATGATGGGTGTGGGAGCTCCTATTTTCTTCTTCGTTGCTGGGCTTTCTTGGCGAGTGACGTGGTGTTGTTGCTCCAGGAGAGGTCCTCAGTGTTGTTCACCCCCAGGAATTTGGTGCTGCTCACCTGCTCCACTGCAGCACCATTGATTGGTGGGGGGTTGGGTTGAGGTTCTCCTGAAGTCGACAACTATCTCCTTTGTTTTCTCCACATTAAGGAAGAGATTGTTGTCTATGCACCACGTGGCCAGCTGGTTCACCTCCTTCCTGTAGTGGGTCTCGTCGTTGTTGCTGATGAGACCCACCACGGTTGTGTCATCCGCAAACTTGACAAAGGGGTTGGAGCTGTAGGTGGGTGTGCAGTCGTGGGTCAGCAGGGTGAAGAGGAGGGGGCAGAGAACACATCCTTGGGGGGAACCCGTAGTGTGATGGTGGATGAAGTGTTGCTGCCGACCCGTACAGATTTCCGGGAGTAATGTCGTTTGGCTTTCCGGATGCCACAGGATAGGTTGGCCCTGGCTGCTCTGAGACCAGCTGGATTGCCCTCTCTGAAGGCAATGTTGCGGGCCCAACATGTGTGGGCTAGCCGCTAGCCTAGCCCCGATGCCTTCGCGCTTACCCCTCTTCTGCTTCCTTTCACACCGCCTGCGGCGTCTCCTTTCCAGCTGGGGGGTAGCACTCGAGGGCGAGGTCGGGCGGAATATTCCGAGGCCGCTTAGTTCCTCTGTAAGCGTAGTATCCAGTGTGTGGGTTGTTGTTGTAGTTGTTTTCTTGTCCAGCAACTGTATTGAATACTCCTTGCCTGTCGGTCCGGGGTAGTTGGAGTTAGCAAACAAAACATTTAAAACACTAGAAAATGCAAAAAACACAAGAATACAAAAAAACTGTGGTGTCTTCACAGGTCTCACTAAAAAATCTATCAGAAAGCTGCAGCTGATTCAGAACGCCGCTGCTCGAGTCCTCACTAACACTAAGAAAGTGGATCACATCACTCCTGTTCTGAAGTCTTTACACTGGCTTCCTGTGTGTCAAAGAATAGATTTCAAAATACTGCTGCTGGTTTATAAAACACTGAATGGTTTAGGCCCAAAATACATTTCTGACCTCCTGCTAAACTATGAACCATCCAGATCTCTCAGGTCTTCAGGGACTGGTCAGCTTTCTGTCCCCAGAGTCAGAACTAAACATGGTAAAGCAGCGTACAGTTATTATGCTCCAAATATCTGGAACAAACTCCCAGAAACCTGCAGGTCCGCTGCAACTCTGACTACTTTTAAATCCAGGCTGAAGACTTTTCTTTTTGCCGCTGCTTTTAATTGAACTATTCTTATCTTACACTGCACTGTAACTTCTATTCATGTATTTTGTCTATTAATGTTTATTTTATTATCTTTGCATTTTAATGACTGTTTTTAAATGTCATTTTCTTAATGTCTTTCATTGTTGTAAAGCACTTTGAATTGCCTTGTGTTGAAAGGTGCTTAATAATTCATAATTCCATTGTTGAGGTCTACTAGAATAGATTTATATTGTGCAATTTTCCAAACTCACATTGGTTTCTCATACAGCATCGCTGTGTAGTATTCGCTCTCTGTCCTAAACGGCTTGTTGGAGCTCCTGCCCCCCCCCCCCCCCCTCCCTATGAGCCCAGTGGCCGTCTGCGAGACAGAGAGACACAGCGAAACCAGCCCGAACACACACACACACACACACACACACACACACACACACACACACACACACACACACACACACACACACACACACACACACACACACACACACACACACACACACACACACACACACACACACACACACACACACCCGCAGCCTGCCTCGCCACGTCCCGCCGTCTCAGGGAGGAGAAATCGGCGGAGCTGCAGCTGAGAAAAGATTGAGTGTGTGTGTTAATTTAACGGCTCCACGGATTGGTCCATTTGGACCAATGGGTCCATTTGGGTATGGGCACATCACTGTAGCCAGGAAGAAAACAGTGGAAAAAGAGACATTTCCAACGAGGCGTTCTGGGGCAGCATAGACAGGTCAAAACAAAACCAAAACGTTGAACGTTCCTGTTCAAAATGACTGGCTGTTGGTCCTATTGAGATATTTTGGGACTTTTGGGGTTTAGGGACAATGGATGGATCCATTTACACTCCTAACCAAACAAATAGTTAAAATCCATTAAGTTTTCCCTTACAGTGAAACATTTTGGCAGTGAAAAAAGGCCAAAATGGGGACTTTCACAGACTAGGAAAGGTTTATTTTAATTCTAGCCCATTGCCAGAACTTTTAGCTAATAAAGAAGATGTTGATTGTTATGGCAGATCCTTATACAGCGTATTTCTCGCTTATTCATTAAGGCAGTGGTTCTCAAAGTGGGGGGGGCGCCGAGGCATGACAGGAGAGAGACCAGGAGGAAAAATGGTTTATTTAAAAAAGAAAATAAAAAAATCATATTTTGAAAAATTATTGATTCGAAAATAATATGATACAGTACAGTACTATTACGTCTGGGTCTCTGTGTTTTATTAAAGCTCGTCTCTGTGTGTGTGGAACAAGCCATTTTGTGTGCGTGTGCGAGCGAGAGAGAGAAAGCGCACCGGTACCGGAGATCGTTGTTGTTAGCTTCTGGTGCTAGCGAGCTACGCTAACGGATATAAGGAGTTTTTTCAACAACAAGGTGGAGGAGAGTCCTCTCCTGTCAGACTGAGAGACTCAGTGAGCTAAAGCAGGGGTTCCCAACCCCCGGTCCGTGGACCGGTACCGGGCTGCGGAGGTGTTACTGCCGGGCCGCGAAATAGCTGTGAGTGTATCGTAATATTTGCAGAATTATAAATATATAAAAATATTTTATCATAATATTTTTTTAAAAAAGTGTTTAATGTTCGCACCTATACCAGTCATATTATTTCACCCAGTAACCATAGTTAATCTTTCACCAGATAACCGTTGAAAATGGCTTTTATGATGTTCCGAGGGATTCGGCGGCTCAGCCTGGTCTCAGCCTCTTGTGCGCACGAGAAAGTTACCGGTGCGCCAAGTAGGAAGAGGAGCGCACACTAGACAACCGTGTAATTGCAGACGGTTATGTTTATGTGGGGAAATGGCAGTGCATACATTATTTGAGATATATTTCAAACTCGGACTTCATTTTAAGGACATGTCGGCCAGGGGGGAAAGAGCTATATGTTTATTTTATAGCTTTTCTTTTTAATGACTGATTTTAAATGCCATTTTCTTAATGTCTTTCATTTTTTTGTAAAGCACTTTGAATTGCCTTGTGTTGAAAAGTGCTATATAAATAAACTTGCCTTACCTTTGTTTAAGCACCGGATTGGCAAAACAGGAGAGTAAACCAGTCTGCCTTGATCTATGAATTCATGTCCGGGACTCTCACGGTATCTGCTGCCCGCAGCTGTTTTATAGAAGGAAAACCTCCTTCACTTCATGAAATGGCTGCAGGCAGCATCAGGAGGCAGCGGGACGTGTAACTCCGCTTCTGAGAAGTGCAGCACCAGCGCGCAGAGAGCTGTGCCTTTTTACGCACCGCCTTCGCTGTGTTTACCTTCATCAGAACAGCGAGTGACTGCAGGCTGTTATGTGTTAACCACACACACCTCTACACACATCTCTACACACACCTCTACACACACCTCTACACACATCGAACTGCCCGATTACTCCCCCTTTTATTAGTTGTATGAAGGAGATGTCCAGTCACCATGCGCATGATGTGTGTGTGTGTGTGTGTGTGTGTGTGTGTGTGTGTGTGTGTGTGTGTGTGTGTGTGTGTGTGCTCAGCTCTGTGTTTGTGTCTGTCCAACACCGCCATTTGTTTTCAAATGACCATGAACAGTAATTTACACACATCTGGCTAACTCCATAGGTAGCCTATATGCGGGTGTTCCCAAAATAAATTAGTTTAATCTTAATTTCGAGGTACACACACACACACACACACACACACACACACACACACACACACACACACACACACACACACACACACACACACACACACACACACACACACACACACACACACACACACACACACACACACACACACACACACACACACCTCCTTCATAATGCGCCTTCTCCTCGTTTTCCCATCACTGGATTATCCGTAATTCATAAAAACAAAACCAAAACGTTGATTTATCTGTTTTCCCGTTTTGGTTTAAAAACTGAATAACGTCGGTTTTTTTGGTTTTCCGTTTTTTCCGAAAAACCAAAAAACGACACCGGTTCTGTTTTAAACGTTGTTAATATATTTTGGATGCATATTGTTCTAGTATTTGTTCAGGCTGTTACATACAATTTTTGTTTAATGTATCTGCATTTATTGTGCCTCCCTCAGAAAATAACTGGCCCCCCCAGTCAAATTGGTCTAGAACCGCCATTGCTTGGCACAATAAAGGTTGGGAACCCCTGAGCTAAAGGACTCAATCAGTGTTATCTCAGTGGGTCTCAAACGTTTTGGTCACCATTAATGTAAACATTATTTCCGAGGCACACATTTATATGATCATTATAGTTATAAAAAAATAAGAGAATAAATGAAAAACAGGTATGAAATACTATATGACAGTAAAAAAGTTTAAAAGGATGATTTGTAAAATATCCATAAAGAAAAAGTAAATCTGTTTACAGTTCTGTTTCAAATGGGTGTTGAGAGGTGTATCCATAGATCTCTTCATTTTGCTCTCAAAGTGCACCAGATTGATGCTTTCAACTTCAATATTTAGAAATCTTCCCGGGGGAGCTTGCCCCCGGACCCCCCTATGTGAGGTCCACACACCACCTATAAAAATAGCACTTTACCCCTGCTTACACCTATATGCCGTGAGCTGATTATCAAGCCTTCATTGTAACAGTCGCGGGTACATTGTGTGCGTGGGGATTGTTGCAGTAGAACATTCCTCTGTAGCGACTGGTAGATTAATGGGAAATCCTAAATGTTTGAGCACCCTCTATGAAACGTCAAGCTACCCCACAGCACCCCCAAAAGAAATCTTTGCAGTTTGAGAACCACTGCATTAAGGTAACACAGGTCAGACGCTCCATTGTCTCTTTGCTAATTATCAGCAGATGTACCCACGTTAAATACATTTACCCAATGTCAGAGTAAGTACAAAGGTGCTGATTAGATTATAATACAGTTAGTTTGTTAGTTAATGTAAGGAAAATTGTATGTGGTCATGTGCAAACGTATATGCTTTGTTAATTGGGAAATTCATATCCTGATAAGATATGAATTACTCCTTAAGACGTCATGAGATAATGACCTTTTGATATCTGGAACATATTAACATATCAACTATTCTATGTTCGTGCATTAAACATGATTAGGAAAATGTGGGTGCGTCATTTAGAAAACCTATATCTGCTGTCTGTTTGTTGTACTCGGGGGGGCATTTCTGCAATTGGTTGCTGTTGAAGCAAGGTGATGTACCTCATTATTATTTGTTGTTGCACAACTGAATAATAATTCATCTCAACCATATTTGTGTTTTATTGATCTCTCTCTCTCTCTGTTTTAACATTTAAAGTTGGTGAGCCATTAATTGCACTAACATGATCACTTGCAGCCTCCACAGGCTGGTTAAGAGGACTTTGGGGTCAGCCGTCAATAGAATATGTTATTAATAGATGGTAAATCCCCACAACCATGATACTTCCTTCGTGCAAACAGTCATATATTATCTCAGCAAATATAAGAGTGAAAGGGCCATTAGGATGCAAGATCAGACTGACAGGCGCACATTTAAACACATTATCTCTGCCAGGCGCTGGCTCAGAGTGCTGGATCTATTTCTGTTGCAGTTTGTTCACTGGTGATATGGAAATTATTTTGGATATGGCTGCCAGCCGTTTGAAATCATAGAAAACAAAGGGAGGATTTGGAGGTTGACGACTTTTAATTGTACCCTTTTAAAACAAGGTGAAGATAATCAGAGCATATATTATTTTAGCTGTTTTTGGATCGGTGAAGCTGGTAGCCAAAGCTCCAAACCCCTTGCCTCGTACCTATGTGATAGAGTTTATGTAAATCTGCATCCCTCTATGATTGTTTCTGTTATAATGCCTCAATAATCCCGGTCACACAGTGCATAAAGAGCATGCATCAGCGTTGTGTATATGTGTGTTTATCTGTTGCTGGGAATTGGTCCTGTGGAGACTGACGTGGTGGAGGGGCTTTCAAAGCGCCGGGTATTTTTAGTTCCTCGGGATTATGTGCAGAGTTGTTTTCAATTTAGTATTGGCAGGTGAGTGGCTAGGCGGAGGTGTCTGCAGGGAACCAGACAGGCGGGAGCTCACATTCCCCCGCTGCAGAGCCTTTTCTTTTCCTCTCCTGCTCTCCCTCTCTCCACTTATTCTCAGGCTTTTATTTGACGCTCCCGACACCTCCTTCCCCTCTTCCCGTCTCCCATCCCTCTCGCTGTCTCCTTCATTTCCTCTTGGCTGTCTGTAGCTGTCTGTTGCTATCTGCTCAACTCTTTATCATTCTTTCATTCCTCTTCCTCTTTTTGTCGCCATTACTCTCTATGTTTGTCAGGTATCCTTTTCCATAAATCAGAATCAGAAACAGGTTTATTGCCAGGTAGGTTCACACATACGAGGAATTTGACTTGATGTCATGGTGCATACATAAAATATAAAACCAAAAATCTTTAAGGACACCGTAATACAAATATAGTTAAATAGCAACAAAATAAAGCAGTCATTTAAATGGAAATAGAATGCTATGAATGAATTATAAGATATCAAATATGAAATATGAAACAAGAAATATATGCAGTAAGCAGTATGAACATTGTGTGCATTAATATAATGCATATAGAGACTATGTTGTGGCTGAGGTAAGTGCCTTGTTTAAGAGGCCGGTAGCGGAAGGGAAGAAACTGTTCAGGTGGTGAGAGCTTTTGGTGCTGATGGAGCGCAGCCTCCTGCTAGAGGGGAGGGGGGTGAACAGTTACGGATGCGCCGCGGTTTTGGTCCGACCTCCTCTAGCGCCATAACCCACCGGACGCGTCCCAGAAGCGTTTCAGAAGCGTTTCAGAAGCGTAGCGTCTGAACAGTTTTTTAACGACTTTCACAAGATGTTAAACTACTGAATGGCTCTGTACTGTACCTACAAGTATTAATTAACTTTAAAACATTAATATGTAGTTGTTACCTTCCACTCCACAAACTGCAGCGACTAAAAACCAGGCCTTGTCCTTTCTGATATTGTCCTTGTTGTTGGTTGGCATTGGTTACATCATATAAAATAGTGTGTTTTTCCACTTCCATGATGAAAACCTCGTCGTCCATTGTGCGTATCGTAGTGGAGGTGTTGTGATGAAGGAGGGGGGTCTGCTAAATTAGTATATGTGGGGGATGGGCCTGGCCCGGATGCTCACCTTTCCACTTCCTGCAAGTGGGGGCTGCCTGCCCGACCTTACGTTACGGCTGCGCCGCGTAACGTGGTGCGTGTGGTGGAATAGCACCCATTGACTAGAGTGGCCGCGATCCTTACGACCACCACAGCGCAGCCGTAACGCGGCTCAGACGGACCTGGTGGAAACTGGGGGTAAAGCCTCTTACACACCGAGCCGATTATCGGCGTCGATAGATGTCGGGCCGTCGTTGAGCGTCGTGTCGCCATACTCAGATTGGTGTGTACTGCACCGTTGTCTCTTTTCGGCCGTGCCAACACCTTCCGCTGCCTATTCCGTCGGCTAAATAAATCACTCTGATTGGCTGTTCAGCTAGTGAATCGGTGCATGAGAAGCAAAACGGAAGTGAGGGACCCAAACAAACTATTAAGAAGGCAAATCTGAGATTTCATTGAACTCCAGCTCTCGACACAGGTTCGGGAAAGCCCCATGAGCTTTTCGCTGTAGAGTGAAAATGGAACGCACACGCTATTTGTGGTTTGTTTATATCACGCCGTCTGTTCTTCTTCTCTCGGTTATCATGCAGTCTGTCTTCCAGTTGTTGCCTCTTTTGAATGAGGAATACACACTACTGCCGCCTGCTGGTAAGGAGAGTTATTGCCACGCATGCGCAGTTCGTACGTGCAACTTGGCCGTGGGCTGAAGTCTTTGCGGTGTATTCCAGTGCGAAACATGGCCAAGACGCAGGAGACGTGAGGCGACATTCTGTCGGGACGTGTTCGTTGGTGTCAGTTTGGTGTGTAAGCACCTTTAGACCACGCCAGACAGAAGCAGAGTCGTTTGCTGAGAGCTGATGTTGGAGTTTCTCAGAGTATTGTCGTTTAGCATCTCTCACCGCCTTGCCAAAGACGTACTTCGACTCTCTAAAACGTGCCTTATCGCCACTCCTAAACGCCTCCTCCTTTTGCAATCTTAGCTGTTTCAGTTTTGGTGTGAACCAGGGCTTGTTGTTGTTGAAACTCACCCTGGTGCGTGTTGGTACACAGCTGTCCTCACAGAAGCTGATGTATGACGTCACAACCTCTGTATACTCATCCAGACTTTGAGTAGCAGTCCTAAACAAACACAGTCAGTATAGTCCAAACACGCCTGAAGTTCCTCCATAGCTTTACTGCTCCACTGCCTGAATGTCCTCACTACAGGTTTACACAGTTTGAGTTTCTGCCTGTATGCAGGAATCAGGTGGACCATGGTGTGATCAGAGTGGCCCAATGCAGCGCGGGGGACGGTGTGATAGGCTCCCTTGATCGTGGTGTAACAGTGATCCAATATGTTCCCCTGTCTGTTGGGGCATTTAATAAACTGTTTGTACTTTGTGAGTTCGTGGCTGAGGTTGCCTTTGTTAAAGTCACCAAGAACAATAACTAGGCAGTCCGGATAAGTCCTCTCCACACACAGTATCTGGTCGGAGAGTGTGCGCTGCGCCTCCTGCACGTTCGCATGCGGTGGGATGTATACACTGACCAGTATGAATGAAGAGAACTCGCGGGGGGAATAGAAGGGTTTGTAGTTGATGATAAAAGTTGGGAGAACAGTGCTGCAGAATCACTGTCACATCGTTGCACCAGCCAATGTGTGTGTAAAAACATATTCCTCCACCTTTTGATTTGCCAGAAAGCTCCGTGTCACGATCCGCTCTGAACAGCTGGAAGCCTCCCAGCTGCAGAGCCACGTCCGGAATCGATCCACACAGCCAGGTCTCAGTGAAGCACAAAACACAAGATGAAGAAAAGTCTCTGTTTCTAACCAGTAGCTGAAGCTTGTCCAGTTTATTGCTTATGGAACGCACGTTGGAGAGGAATATTCCGGGTAGCGGCGTGCGAACTCCGCGGCTCCGGAGGCGTACAAGTGTCCCGGCCCGTTTCCCTCTCCTGTGGCGTTTCAGTGCTCGAATGCACGTGAGGGTACCATTGACAAGAATGTCCAATAATTCCACGGAAGAGCAGAGAAAAGTGGGAAAGTAATCCGCTGAAGTTGTTTGAATTCTCTAATGTTTAGGAGCTCTTCCCTGGTGAAAGAGTTTGGTGTACTGTATGTAAACACTGAATTAACGCACAAAACAAGACAAAACAGAGCGCACCAAAACACAGAAGCAGCCATCTGCGGCGCCATCTTAGCTTCAATCAAAATCACCTCTATAAACCCGGACAACTATGTAATTCACAGTCTCTGTTACGAATTCTTTAGCTATGAAAACATTTAGCTTGTATTATTACATTTGTTGTATAGCCTACTGTTTTTATATTCCATCTCAATCAGTACTGTGAAAAAGACACATGGACCTAATCGTGGAAGTCCTAATAGTGGTCTCTAAATTAGACAATTTGAAATACTTTGAGTTTAAACAGGATGGAAAGTAGTACAAATTGTGTGTATGTTAACAGGTCAGAACAGCTCAAATGGCATGTAGCATACTAAACCAGCTTCATAATTAAGACATTTAGCTGAGGCATACTTCTTAAGCATCTGCTTATCGCTCATAAAGAAGTAGTCCTATCTCTTTAATGTTGATTTTGTGAACGTGCTGTGTGAAATTTGCCAAAATGTGAGAAAAAGAGCAGGTTAAAGTATCCTGTCACCTTGAGGTTCATTGTGCCTTATGTGTTAGTCTGTTTGCTTCTACATTGGGTGCAAGATCAGACGTTTTTTTGCACGGTTAAAAACCAGCTTCATTGTACAATGAAATTCCTCTTTTGCCCTCTTAAAGGTGGGGTAGGTAAGTTTCAGAAACCGGCTCGAGATACACTTTTTGTTATATTCCATGGAATGCTCTTAACATCCCGATAGCAATGAATATCTGAAGTGCTTTGACAAAAAATCCATAAACAAATTTCATCTGTAGAAGCCGTAATACTGTAACAAGTACCTTCCTGCCTGTCAGCCTTCCATCGGGGCACAAACTTATCTCGTGCCCTCATTGGTCATGTGCGCGTTCGTGTGTGTTGGAGGAGGGGCTCTGTAACGGAGCGTCCACACTACAGCTCCAAAAATAGCTTGGAGCTGGGCGTGTCTGGAGCTTGGGGATTTTATTCAAGCAACACGGCCAACAACCAATCACATGAATCTCCCGCCCCCGACATACAAAGCAAAAACCCCCGGGGATTTTATGCGAGCAATATATATATAAACTCCCCAAACAGGCGAAAACCTACCAGTTTCCCCCACTGTCTCTGCCCCCTCCCTCCATGCCTGGTTCCTCCGGTTTGTATCCCGGTAGGTGAAGAGGGTCTGGTCATACAAAACCGGGTGATTCGCTACGGCGATAGTTAGTTTCTCCTCCGACTTTTTTTGAAATATAGAAATGAACGGCGGGATATCTCTCCCAGCTTAGACGCGGTTTGATTGGCTAGCGCTTCAGCTGTCAGATTTTGGGAAACGGGATTTGATTGGCTGGCGCTGGCTACTCCGGCGTCCAGGCGACCAGAAGTTGAACAATGTTCAACTTCTGGTCGCCTGGGACGCCTGAGACGCCTCGCTCTGCTACCCACAATTCAGTTCGGCGAAAAAGCGCGGCTACGTGACGTCACCCCATTGAAAGTGAATGGGCAGCTTGGAGCAGCTTGGAGCTTTCGACGCTGTAGTGTAGACGGGCCGTAAGGAAGTGGCAGATTTTCTCCGGTTGTGTATTTTCAAATTCTAGCGATCTCGAGCCGGTTTCTCAAACTTACCTACCCCACCTTTAACACAAGGTATGAATACATTAAGAAATACAAATATAGAAAAATGTTTAAGATAACTTATTTTACAGTATTCAATATAGCGTACAGTCATGTATGTGTGCAGGTGTGTTTGTGTGTGTGTGTAAGTGTAAGTGTGTGTAGTACTCACCAGGGGCCTCATTTATAACGCCGTGCGTAGGATTCACGTGGGAAGGTTGCTTACGTAGTAGAAATCCAAAAAATAGGTGCAGAAATGTTCCGACATTTTCCGATTCACCAAACATTGCGTACCGGCGAGGAAAGTGCGTACAGCACTTCCTACGCTGTTTCCCTTTATAAATCACAATCTACTCAAAATGCAGTGCAGCTTCACGTAACGCCCATATTTGCCTATAAATAGTCAAAGAAACGCCCATTCATTCATTCATTTTGACTGACTGCATGAAGAAGATAGCAGGAAATTACGACAGAACAGCTAAAAAAGACATCTCTCACCGTGTCAGATTTTGGTTATTTTGGGAAAGTCGAGATAAATCATATTGTTTGGTGGATGCCGTTTGAAACAGAGGAGCAGCATGGAGGTCGGATCGTCACCAAAATAAATAAATAAGTGGTCCGAAAAAGGTTCATGACAAAAATAATACACATAGCCTTCCTCAGGCAGTGTGTTTGTACCGGGGACAGGAGACCCCCCCTTGATGAGAGACTGTAAGAAATGATTGGGGAATCCCTCCGGAGACTGGAGTCATGACGACTGGATCTGAATTATGTTTTCGTATTTGGTGGTTTGTATCCCAGCTGTCGATCAGCTGTGTGCAGCGTCTCCACTGCAGCAACCCTATATCCACCAGTTAAAGGAAATACAACTAATGTGTTGTATTATATTAGCTGTACAATTGACCACATATGGTGTTCTTAGCTTCCATACCTCCTGTGTTTTATGAGCGACTTATCAAGTCTTGGCAAACGGCATAAAACATGATTAAACATGGTAGTATATAAAACCATGCTCGTACAACCTATATAAATGCAAAACCACATTATTTATGAGAAAACATTTCATAACATTAGCACAACATATTCGAGGTGGTTTTAAATAATATCCGTATTTATTAATTTCTCCAAGTTATGTTTTTGTGTGCACTGAGGAGTCTCAAACAGGCGTTTGTTTAATCATTTTAAGATTGGCTTTAATCAATGTTTGAAAATGAATTATTCATATATGATAAATGAGGTAACATTTTATTTATGGTATTATTTCCACATATTTCTCTCCATTCTTCCTTCTGCCAACGCTGTCGCAGTTTCTCGTCTCTCCCGTTGTTGTGCTTAGTGCGTACGCATGAGTTTGCGTGGAGGACCGCACGTTTCCCGTCAAGTTAGTATTTTATAAATCGCAAACATTGCGTAGAAACTGGCGTACGCCATCTTTTGAGCGTATATCCCTTTATAAATGAGGCCCCAGGACAGCTGATTATAACAACAGCTTGTAATCAAATGATTGAACTGTGTTTCCACTATATTCAGTCTGCAGTGACGCTCACACAATTATTTATATTCTCTGCTCATGTTTCAGAGAGAGCACACACACACACACACACACACACACACACACACACACACACACACACACACACACACACACACACACACACACACACACACACACACACACACACAGACACACACACACACACACACACACACACACACACACACACACACACACACACACACACACACACACACACACACACACACACACACACACACACACACACACACACACAGTGTGAGAGACAGGTGAAATTAAGATACAATTGGCAGTACATTAAAGGGAGAGAAAAGTGTGAATGGGTCCTCATATCAAATTCCACATGGATAAGCACCTCCATACGTAGCATTTATAAGTGGTGGGAATTTTATACTGTAAGTAACTTCTGTGGAATAGAATCGTATAATTGCTTCACATTTCATTACGTGACCTTGTACTGTTTTACTGTAGTTATATGTTCTCTATATGTCTTCTTTAATTGTATGTAAAGTGTTTTTATCACTCTAAATACTCCTCATCCGCTCCCCTACTCTTCCCCTGTGCATGGTTTACAGAAGTGAGAAATATTTTAAAGTAGGTCAAATAGTTTTCCCTCAAGACAGTACCGGCCTTTCTGCCCTGCAGACTAATATGCAGCCTGTGTTTCCATTCTCAAACAGTCAAAGTGATTCTGAGGTAGTAAACAGTTGCATCCGGTAATACATCTGAGTTCTGGGGAACTTGACACAGAAGTCAACGCACCATGCCTACACTGGAAGAAAGAAACAGAAGATCCCTGTACTGCTTAATGCTCGATCTACATGCTTTTCAGTAATGGTACTTATGGTTTCCGAACAGTTTGAAATATTACACAAAACACCTCATAATATCACCATATGTGTGCGAGTCCAAAGAGATGGTAATGATGATGTCGGTGCCAGAACCCACCACCAGTGCTGAGGAGACACATGTGCACATGTCCATTCCTTCATGCCAGTACATCTGCAAATGCAGTCACAGCTGAATTCCTAACAGCTTGGGATCACAGCGTAATTATTTCACAGCAAATGTTTTCATTTATGCATTCCCACATTTTAGATCTGCTATTGTTCGGCCCACAGATAGAGCTGAATAATGTGGCTGCCACCTGGTCGTGACATGAATAGAGAACCAAGGTTTGGAAAGTACATTTGGAACACCCTTTTCATGGCTGAGAATTAGGTTTAAAGAAAAGAGTGAAGTATTGAGGATGCCTAAATCCTTACAAACCGGCTCCAAATCCAACAGTTTTTGTTTGTTCCGGTCTTCAGGGTCACTGTAACGACTCTTTCATGTTGCAACCTCCAACTCCCTGACAGTGCGTAAAGTTGCCCTGTAAGTGCGTAAAGTTGAGTCCAGTCGCAGCTGGATCATTACATCTCTTCCTCAGAAACCCTTGAGTCTGGCTCAGTGTGGGAAGCTCAAAGAGTTTGGTTAGATGCAACCTGCACCTGAAACTCAGCCGAGGTCAGAAGGCTGCGGGAGAAGCTGCTTCGCCACACTGTTGCCGATTTAGTAACAGATCCTGATACATTTTACTGTGACTTGTAGTGATGACGGATGAGCTCAAAGCTAAATCTGGCATATTTACGCTTGACACATTTTATTGTTTTAAGTGTTCATTAATGTGCATAATCCCTGCCCAATAAACGATTCAATAAATGACCTTGAGGTGCATATCCAGAAGTGGCTGAAGTTGTGCGTAGCAAAACTGCCTTTTTACACATCCAGCAGTTATGGAATAACATGATTATTCATCTAGAGAGGTGTTGGTGTCAAATTTGATTACAGTCCAGTATTCACTCTTTTTATGCTCTATTTTACAGAGGATATATCCTGCTCATGTTCAGGTTCATATTAGTATTCAGTGTCTCTACTGTGACATGTCTCCATGCTTTAATGTTCAAAAATCTCTTTATTTTGTTCATACTTCCTGTGCTGCAGCACCTCTTGTCACCCTCTGTCTGAAACCAGAGCCCAGTCTGCTCTGATTGGTTAGCTGGCCGGCTCTGTTGTGATTGGTCAATAGCTTAGAGATGTCCCGTCCCTTAGCTTATCATGTACAATGTGTTGGTGATGTCATTAGGTTATGAAAGTAACAGGCAGGGGGGGGTGTGAACTCCCTCTGGAGGGAACTTTGGGATTTTAGCCTTTGCAGACTAAACCTTTACAGGTTATCTGGCCGGCTCTGATGATTGGTCAACCGCTTAAAGATGTGTAGCATTAGCCTATCATGTACAATTTCTTGGAGTGCTAGCCAATAGAAACCAGGTGTTGAATAGTGCTGTAGTGTGTTACGGAAGTAAACAAAGGAGACAATGGAGGTGTTTCAGGCGGTGTTAGCAATGTTAAGCAACGTTGCAATTGAATATGGTTTTATAGTTGTGAATTTTTTCATAGACAAATTGAAATGCTGTTCTACCAATTCTTATTTTCCTGGTCAAATAAAAAAAAAAATCCTATTATGCAATTTTTTGGCATATATTATGGTCTCAGATATATAAAAATTAGGGCTGTCAGTCGATTAAAATATTTAATTGCGATTAATCGCATGATTGTCCATAGTTAATCGCAAATTAATCGCACATTTTTGAACTGTTCTAAATGTACCTTTAGAGGAATATTTTTCAAGTTTTTAATACTCTTATCAACATATGAGTGGACAAATATGCTTTATGCTAATGTTTATTATCATTTGAACAATGACAAATATTCTCATGAATATTAAACACAACAACCTGGCACTGAGGTTACGTACTGTAACCCAGCTTCTATGAGTATAGGCGCAGCCCTCTAAGGCTATCGCTATTGGGTAATCCCACTGCACGTGTGCAGCACTGACAGACTTAATCCACGCCCACCTATGACGTGGGCCCCACCTCCGGCCTCACTTCCGTATAAATAGGAAGATGGCCCGTCCAACTGCTCCCACACAAACAGCTTTTCTTCAGCTATTCGCGGAGCCAGTGGGGCCCGAACCTTAGAGAGCTGCGCCTATACTCATAGAAGCTGGGTTACAGTACGCAACCTCAGTCTATTTCGTATGAGGCTTCGCCCTCTAAGGCTATCGCTATTGGGTTAAGGGCGAAGCAGGATGTAGTCCACGCCCCACTGGTCCGTCCGTAACCAGAAGCACAAAAACCCATCTACTCAATTAATAACCCATGCGAAAAAGAAGGAGCATCACAGTCCCTGGAAATATAGCATTATTCCAAATGAATATTCTCTTTAAGGGAATGAAGGTGAATACCCGTCGTTTAAAAAAAGTAGAGATAAACAAATCCCACTTGTTAAACCTATAAAAGAGGGGCAAAAGGGGCAGCTCTCTGAATGCCGATAGGCAGGAGAGAGGGCACGCCGTTTAGTCCCTGACATTACTCAATCTGACAGAACACTCAGTACTGAATGTGTAAGAGAGGAATGGGAGACATCCCTCCAAATAAAAACGAATAAAAGAACAGGGGTAGACCAAGATGCAGCATTGCAAATGTCTTCCACTGTCATTCCTCCATGCAACGCCATAGAGGTTGAAATTCCTCTGGTGCCGTGCGCTTTGATGTTTTCTGGGGGATCCACCCCAGAGTAGACATACGCCTGTGACACAGCCTCACACAACCAGTGCGACAGCCGCTGTGCAGATAGAGGCTGCCCTAATGAGTGCTCTCTGTAATGCACAAACAGGCGCTGAGACTTGCGCAACGTGGCTGTGCGTGCAATATAACATGACAGCGCACGTACGGGACAGAGGAGATGAGATGTGGCTTCTTCCTCTGATGTGTGAGGAGGAGGGAAGAAACCATCCAAAGTGATCCCTCTCGACTTAAAAGAGCTTGTGATCACCTTTGGCATAAAAGCCGGTTTAAGGCGCAAAACAGCTGAACTGCCATCTCCTTGGATCTGGAGACATGACGGAGCCACAGAGAGAGCAGACATATCACTCACCCTTTAGCTGATATGAGAGCCAAGAGCAGAGCTACTTTGGCTGACAAGAACTTCAGGGGGACCTGATCTAAAGGTTCAAATGGAGCTTTACTCAGTGTGCGTAATACTAAGCCAAAAACCCATTGAGGCGCTAAAGTGCGTGACACATGTCTGAGTCTCTGTGCTCCCCGTAGAAAACGTTTTGTCAGAGGGTGACTACACACCGTACTGACCCCAACCTACGTGGCAAGATGAAATGGCAGCAGCATATGTTTTTACCGTGCTATAAGCCAATTCCTGTCCAGCAACAGCTGGCGGAACGACAGCACGAGGCAGGGGGCCCAACGGGGTCCAGGTTTTTCCCTGCACACCACACGGAACGCTGTCCATTTGGCTGTGTAGGATGTGTGTTCAGCAGCTGTGCTGATCGAACACCTCCCTGGCGATTTATGTAGGCCGCCGCTGCTTTGTTGTCTGTTTGAATCAACATATGTTGATTGTACAGCCACGGGACGAAGTGCTGGAGCACTTTCCATACGGAGAGTAATTCCAGCACGTTATATGGAGAGACATGTGACCCGGCCACTGTCCCCCCACTGCCTGCGACATGCACGTTCCTCAGCCTGCGTCTGTGAACACTGTGGTGTGTGACGTCACTCTGCTCAGGGGCACCCCCACTGACGTGGAGATTTTTCCAGTAGGTCAAATCCAAAACCACGGAAGGAGGAATGTACACCATGCGTCTCCTCTGACGCACGGGGTCGATGCACAGGCGAATAAACCACCTGGAGTCTCCTCACTATGAAGGAGACCCAGGGGGATCACCACGTGACCAGCTGATATCATGTCTAACAGCTGCATCACGGAGAGGGCTGTCACCGCCCCGCGGGGTGTGACGCGCCGGAGGAGAGCTGTCACTTTCTCCCCTCTCCGCTGTGAGAGTCGCGCTCTCATGCGGGCTGAGTTCAATTCCACTCCCAGTTAAAAAGATAACCTGGGAGGGACGAGGACAGCTCTTCTTCCAGTTGATAATGAAACCCAGGTTTGACAGATGAGATACGAGCTGTATCGTCTGTAAGCCGCTTCCTCCCTTCCTGGAGCGAGCCAGCCACAGCCGGTCGTCCAGGTAACACACTCATCCCCATTCTGAGTAGCTGCTCCCACCGGCTCCACCCACTTTGAAAAAGTGCGTGGAGCCAGGAATGAGAAACACAGGAAATTCTGTGTTTCGGGATGATGGTTACGTGGAGGACTTCATCCTTCAGGACTATGGATGTGCACCTCCCTGGTGAACACTCCAGCACCTGTTTGATCGTCAGCATGGGAAAAGGCCATTCCCTTGTTGGACACTGACAGATCGAGGATGGGTCTCATTCCCCCCGCCCCGTCTCCTTCGGGACCAGAAAATACCGGGAGTAAAAACCCTGATTTTCTTCCCCATGAGGAACCCTGGAAAAAAGCTTCCTTTTAACCAGAGTTCCTGCCGCTCTGCACGGAGCGCGAGACACTGTTCCCGGGATGACAGGACTTCCTGTATCCCGTAGAACTGCGGGGGGGAGAGGCGAACTGCAGAGACTCTCTGCCCCTCCGCCTGCTCATCCATCTGTCCATCAGACACACGCGCCGCCACCCTGAGTACCATCCAGTACTCTGATAGCGCCAGGTGTACATTCTCTGGCTGTGGTTGGTGGCAAACCACGCCAGAGACCTCCACACGCTGCATTTCACACAGGCTCTCATTATGTCGCCGTTTAGGAGAAGACTCGTAAACTGCGCATTCACGCTCAACATCACTAAGGGATGAGCGGAGGTGTGTGCAGTGCTGTCCACCCGAGGTGTAATAATGGCCCTCCGTGGGCTTATTACGACCGTGGGTAGGAGGTACGTCTGAGACAGAGGAAAAATCCGTGCTGCCTAAACCCAAAAAGTTTAAAGGTAGACGGATTGAATAGTAAGCCCTGCTGTTTTATTAACCGATAAGTTAAAAAACCCAGCCGGCTTAGGCAGCGAGCCATGCTGCCAAGTAACCAATAGGCTATTGGCAGCCGGCTTAACCGGGGAGCCTTGCTGCATATTATATTCCATCTGTCCATTGAACACACGCGCCGCCACTCAGCGCGCCAACCTGCTCTGGATGTGCTGTGGTTGTCATGGTGACGAGCCACGCCAGAGCCCTCCAGACGCTGCACCTCACACAGGCTCTCATTATGTCCACTGTAACACATTTTCCTGTCAAACAACAGTAAAGCGCCGGCAGTCTCTTCACAGACGCCTGCACTTCACTGCCATACCACAGTACTCATACTGTGAAATGATTTACAGCCTTTCTCATTAACAGTAAAATACCGGCAGCAGAGACGCCAGCAATACACTGAAATTATACAGTATTCATACTGTTGAACAATTTCAGTTTATTACTGTAAAAATTTAATAATTCACAGAAACATTCTGGTTAGGGGGCTGCCAGTAGATTAGTGCCGAAATCAGCTGAAAAATAACAGTAATTGCTTACAGTGTTAAACTGGACACCGAGGTGCGTTCACGCTCAACACCCCTAAGGGATGAGCGGAGCTGTGTGCAGTGCTGTCCTCACTGTAATAATGGCACTCGTGGGCTCATTACCGTGTGTAGGAGGTAGGTTTGGGACAGAGGAGAAAAACTGAGCTGCCTAAAAACCAATAGGTTTTAAAGACAGCCTATTTATGCAGCGAGCCATGCTGCCTATAACCGACAGGTTAGGGGCAGCCGGCTTACCCGGTGGGCCTTGCTGCTTATTATTATTCATCTGTCCATCGAACACACACGTCGCCATTCTGAGTAATATTCTGAGAGCGCGCGACATGCTCTGGATGTGCTGTGGTTGTCATGGTGACGAGCCACGTCAGAGCCCTCGCCGCCGTTGCCCGTGAAGCAACCCAAGAGGGGCCCGGACCGAAAAGCTGCGAGGGGCCCTCCACACGCTGCATCTCACACCGGCTCTCATCCTGTCTCTGTTTAGGAGAAGGCTCGTAAACTGGACATTGAGGCGCGTTCACGCTCAAACCTGCTGAGGAATGAGCGGAGGTGTGTGCAGTGCTATTCACACAGTGCGTAATAACAGCCCTGGGCTCATTACGGTGTGTAGTAGGCACATCTGGGACAGAGGAAAAAAACCGTGCTGCCTGCTAACCGACAGGTTAGGAGCATCAGGTTTAAACGTCAAGCTCTGCTGTCTAATAACCGCCTGGTTAAATACAGCTGGCTTGCGCCACGAGCCCTGCTGCCTGCTGACTGACAGGTTACAGCCGGCTCTTGCACCTCCACACGCTGTATTGCACAGCGGCTCTCATCATGTCGCCGTTTAGGAGAAGGCTCGTAAACCGGACATTGAGGCGTGTTCACGCTCAAACCCGCTTGAGGAATGAAAGGTGTGTGGAGGCATATCTGTGACATAGGAAACAAGTCCGTGCTGTCTAATCAACCGCCAGGTTTTAAAGACAGCCGGTTTGTGCCGCGAGCCCTGTTGCCTAATAACCGACAGGCTATGAGGCAACCGCTTATGTCATCCGGAGGAGAGCTCTCCTGAACCGGGGAACGGGGAGATCTCCTTAGGCGGCTGCCTTTCCGATGATCTCCGGGAGTTCCTGGAGAATACCGCCTATACGGCAGAGCCGAGATTGTGCCCCGCCCTGTCTCCCCCGTCCGGAGGAGAGGGAGGATGGGGCCGGGGGAACCACATAGTGATCCGTGAAGGGAGGGGAAGGAGTCGCCTGACTGCTGCCCGCCACTCGGATCCAATAATCAAGGGCTTGGCCAATCATCCCCGGCCGCAGCCGCGAGAGCGTTCGCTCTCTGCTGTCTGTGGCACGGACACAATGAGTGCGCGACACCTGGGAATGAGAGCCGCGTTTGCTTGCTCCAATCCCCGGCAGGACTCACCTGTATCGTCTGTGTAAAGCCGCTTCCTCCCTGGAGCGAGCCAGCCACAGCCGGTCGTAATTCATATGTCGGCTAACCCCGAGCCCCGCCCTGTCTCCCCCGTCCGGAGGAGAGGGAGGATGGGGCCAGGGGGAAATGTTTGCTTTCTAGTAAACAGCTCTGAAAAGAGCTTGTGCCTGTACAGTGCTTCTGCAACGGAGTGCTGAAGAAAAATGGGAGCAGTTGGACGGGCCATCTTCCTATTTATACGGAAGTGAGGCCGGAGGTGGGGCCCACGTCATAGGTGGGCGTGGATTAAGTCTGTCAGTGGGATTACCCAATAGCGATAGCCTTAGAGGGCGAAGCCTCATACGAAATAGAACCTCTCTCATTCAATACAAATGGTGTGTGTGTGTGTGTGTGTGTGTGTGTGTGTGTGTGTGTGTGTGTGTGTGTGTGTGTGTGTGTGTGTGTGTGTGTGTGTGTGTGTGTGTGTGTGTGTGTGTGTGTGTGTGTGTGTGTGTGTGTGTAGAGTTGGGCTGAAAAGCAAACTGCCTGCAGTTTGCTTTTCAGACTGGAACAAGAAAGCAGCGGAGAAGTAAATAAACGGCAACATACAAATCAATGTAAATAATGGATCAACGTTCTCTGTCTAATATATTCGCTAGCTGTTAGTCACCTCACACTATGTTTCGTGCAGAAGGCAACGGAGGGACTATTTTATTTTGAACATCATTATTTACTAATAAAAACTATTTAAATTAGAGTGTGTATTTTTCTTTCATATTGCCACACTTGGTAACCGTTTTATAAAAGCAATAGCTCACTTCAGGCCGCTTCGCGTCGGGCCGAACCACGCCCCTTAGCTGTGATATAATGAGCATATAGCACGGCCTGTCGTGAGCTATTGCTTAAATATAAAAACATGTCTATCATGTGTTTTGCTCAAAATACCAAACAGATCATGCATTTTAGACATACCTCATGTCCCTCTGTTTCAGGCCTGTTAGAAAAACGTGAATTGTGAGTCATTAGCTTGAAAAAAAAAAAAAGAGGAGAGGGAGCTTGTGCCTGCTCAGAATTCTACTGGCAGATACAGCTAAATTCTGCCGTGATTAAACACCATCACGTTCCAAACCACATCAAGTGGAAACTTTGGCGCTGTTCCGAGTTTGTTCTAATCTGTCAAAATGACGGACTGCTTTCAGATTCCTTCATTGTTAAACAAAATACGTCATAGACGGAAACTATTCGGTTAACGCGACCTCTGCATGGCATACATAACACAATGAGAAGTTAAAAAACTAAAATACACCAGATATCTAAACAACAATCCACAAGTTAGAAAAAGGGAGAAATAATTAGAACAAACACTCATGTGCCGATTAATCGTCACATCTTACCACAGGGTCATTTGTAATGTTTTGTGTTCTATATCACACCCATTTCCTCCATATTCCATCAAAGATATGAACTTCATTTCTTATCTCATAGTTCTTTTTTTCCATAAATGTAATGTATCTTTCATTCTTCCATCTTGAAAGTTGTGATCTTTTAACCGATTTCTTGTCATTAGTTTAATAATTGCTACTCTTATTAGAATAAGTACATGTATTCCTTTTTCATGGGTAGTGGGTGGAGGAGAGTGCCTTGTTTGGGAACCTCAGAATAAGTCTTGTGTTGTCTTCATCAGACCAAGATGTCCCCACTTGTGGTTTGAAGCTGAGTGTGAGGAGCTCGGAATGAGAGTCAGTACCTCAAAGTCTGAGGCCTTGATGGTGTCTTCCTGAAAAAAAAGTGTTCTGCCTTCATGTTGGGAGTGAGTTACTGCCTCAATCTAGTTGAGTATCTCGATGTTATACTCCTGAGTGTCACGGTACGTCCACACAGCAGCTTCAGAAGAAACTTCCACCGCTTCCAACGCTTCTCTGCCCATTGACTTTGAATGGGGATGACGTCACTTTGTCTTGCTTTTCCCCGAACTGCATTGTGGGGGAGCGAAGCGAAGATTTCCAGGATGTCCAGGATCTCCAGGATTCAAAAGTTGAGCAATGTTCAACTTTTGAAGCTGAGCTGGAAGCGTCAGCCAATCAAACACGTTTATGCAAATCTGACAGTAGAAGTGCTAGCCAATCAAACCGCGTGTAAGCAGGGAGAACCAGACCACAGTTCATTTCCTCATATTCCAAACGAGAAATTACGGTAGCAAATCACCCGGTTCTTTACGACCAGAACTATTAACGGGATACAAACCGGAGGAACCAGACATGGAGGGAGGTGGCAGAGACAGTGGGGGAAACTGGTAGGTTTTCGCCTGTTTGGGGAGTTTATATATATATTGCTCGCATAAAATCCCCGGGGTTTTTTGCTTTGTATGTCGGGGGCGGGAGATTCATGTGATTGGTTGTTGGTCGCATTGCTCGCAAAAAATCCCCAAGCTGTCAGACACGCCCAGCTCCAAGATTTTTGAAAAGCTGCTGTGTGGACGTACCGTTAAGGAGTTGGGCCAATGGAGCCCATCCAGGCGGCTGGATAAAATAGTTTGGTAAAAAAGCGTGGTAAAAGTTGTTGGCTATTGACGTCACTTTGCTGGGCAAGCCCCACACTTGCAATGTCAAGCGCCCAGAGTATAGGAGAATGTGCATGCCCAAAGCCTTTGGCAATGAAAACACACATTTGGTGTCAAATAGGGCTGATTGTCTGCTGCTATTTGACTATTTGCCAAGAGCTGTTGTGCTCATTTCCTCCTGGTTGGCAGAAGTTAGTATTTATTTAAAGACCATAGAAACTGTCATCACCATGAATAATGTGAGTTATCTTCCACAGCACAGATTTTTAGTCTACACCACTGGAAAAAATAACCACATATTAAACATGGAGTTGGTCTAAAGGAAAAGAGAGTGGTCGTTAATCACATGGATACTGCAACTGATACTTTCAAATTACACACTATCTATATTCATCACTTTTTTAAGGGACACTACGCTTCTTCTTTTTTATTTTGATCAAAGCTTTTTTTAGATACATCGAAGAAAGTTATATCTCAGTATTGAATCAATGAAAAATGTCAACATTTTGGGTTATACGATTTTCCCTTTTCTTTCCAAGCGGGAGATAACATTTTCAATCTCATGTATGTGTACATATTTGGTTAGCCTAGCTTAGCATAAAGCCTGGAGGCAGATGGGATATATACATATATTGCACCACTCCTTTCTGCCATGCAGTAAATGATGTGTTCCTGCCATTCAACATTACCTGATCTCCCCTGCTTCCCTGCACACCTTTTTTACTTTCCCATTGGCCTTGCAGTGTACAGCTATTTTCTATTTTTGCCTTTTTCCTGTCTGTTTTAACCCTTTGGATGGTTCTTTGGACTTCTGACCCTTTGCCTGATTCTGGATAAGTATGCCTACAGACAGGCTGTAACTGAACACCATTACATCTGAACCTTTACATTAACCTGCCTGATTACCAGCCTCTTAGTTGTGCTTTTTGGTCCAAACCTCGTCATACTGAGCAATTACAATCTATGATGTAGTTCAAGAACATATTCAAAAGGATATATAGTATGACACACTACAGTACATTTTGTTTGCTGATAATTACCCCAATTAGACAATATTTAAGAATCTAAGCATATGTTTCAGTTTTACCAGTATCATTTACCTACAGTATGTGCAGTGCAGCCTTATTCTGTTCTTACATTTCATATGGAAAATATGTCGTAATGACAGATTAGCCAGAAGTCCGCCACTCAGAGTTCTACTAACTCATTGCAGAGTGGAAGAGAACCTTGAAGCCAGTGGTTTCTGCTGACAAAGCCACCAGTCAGAGAGTTTACCGGCCAGGGAAGCAGAGAGCAGCCTTCTCCCCCCGTGCAGGAAACACCCCTTTAATCAATCCTCACACAGGTTTCTTATAAACTCTAAATGTCCTTTGGTCAGAAACACTTTAGAGGTTTAATTATTTTAAAGATATTAGGTACTGACAGATGGGCCTCTGTTTGCTTCCGGCTCACTATGAGGTGTACATTTGTGTCTATTATTACTGTCAATGTCATGAAGGATTCTGAAATACATGAAGCACTTTAGACAGTCAAACAAACTGGGGGATTGTGTCCAATGCTCTAAATATAACATGCTCTTGAATCTCAGGACAGTATTATTATATTATAGTGGAACTTAGTCTATATGGTGATTTGTTCACGCACAACAAGCAGGTGGACATTTTTAGTGCAACACAGCAGTGTTAATACATTGATATTTATACCAACATAGTGTACATCATTTACTGGGAGAAACCAGACAATTGTTCTGGTAAAATCTAACTTTCAGCAGCCCCATGTAGACCAAATGGAATGTTCCTTTGTTTCATAACCTCCAATTGCCTTCGCTTCATTTAAATTGTTGACTATTTAGGTCAGTCCTACTTAGCATATTTGCTACAATGCTAAATATTTGTGACTCAGTTTTTACAAGTTACACATGTGCTGCTTTTGTTACACATTTGGTGTCAATATTGAGGAACTGGATTAAGAATTGGTGGTCATTGTGTTTAATAAAATGTATACAACAATAGGTCTCAATAGGGGCCCACCAAATTAAATAGCTTTATATCTAAAATGTTGGACACTTAGGTCAATCTAAAATATGTTTTATCTTGGGGAAGAAGCTATTTGTTCTATACTAACTTCAATGTTTGGATAGTAGTGGATGAAAAAGTGGTAGGGTTCAGTGGATAGTACTGAACAGTAGAACCCTAATCCCTCGATTCCACCGGGTCCGTCTGCGTTGCGTCACGGCTGCGCCACGGTTTTGGTCTGGCCTCCTCCGGCGTCATACCCTACCGGGCGCGTTTCTGGAGCGTTTCAGAAGCGGAGCGTCTTGCCTGCCGGCTCGCTGTTTTTGTTGATTTGGGCATATTTCCTGGACAGGCTACTTTGTACAGACAAAGTTAATAATAATTGTAATATTCCAGTTATAAACAACATGACTCAAAGATGTGTTGCTGTATTTTACAGTGTGCGAAAAAGTACACGTCCCACCGTCCGGGACGTGTTATTTACAATATCGGACAAGTAGATCTGTCAATTGACTTGTCCGGCGGACAAGTGACGTTTATTGACAAATTATTGATACATTCAGTTTACAAAAGGCAGAACTCATTCGCAAATTGTACGTGTCCGTCATTGTTCGTTTAGAAATGTTAGTTTCGGTTCTGCTTGTCGATTCCTAAGGAAATGCATCTCGCCGCTTTCTGTACAGTTAGACGGGGGCGGGGCGGGAAGTGTAGCACAGTGGCAGGGTTGGGAAGCAAAACTCGGTTCCGAGTAGGAACAAATAACAATTGTCCGGTACCGGGATTAATAGGAGTTGTGAGGACAGGAGGCGAGACCGAGCCCCGCGGACTGCAGCTCTCTCTCTCTATGCTCCGTATCAGCTGCACGGTGCAGCTCAGCGTCTCTCTCTCTCTTTCTACACACAGCGGATCCGCTGCCCGTTTAACAGCCTCATCTTTGTCAAACTTTCTTATGTTCTTCCTCTAACACATAATGAAGGTTATTAAGCGTTTTAGCTCCTGTGTTGTTAATATTGATCGCCATTTCCTTTATGAAGTGAAGCAGCCTCCCTGTCTGTGTCCTCGCGCTGTCCTCACATCCCCGGACCCAGACTCGGAGGAGCACAGGGATGTCAGTATTGTTTATGAAGCAGGGTATAGAAAGAAAGTAGCTACATTATTGAAATGAAAATACTATTTATTTACTTTTACAAACAGTGAGCAGCTGGGCAGCTGCAGGATGTGTATTGCAGGGCATGTGTAAGCGTGCAAGCGTCTTTGAGTTGTAGAAAAGCGCTAGGCCTATAGGCTATAAATATAATTTATTATTATTATTAGGTTATGTCCTATGTGTTGGACATGTGTGGTTGGACTCTGTCTCATAGGTAGGTTGCAGTGTAACCAGTGGCGGTTCTAGACCAATTTGACTGGGGGGGCCAGTTATTTTCTGAGGGGGGCACAATAAATGCAGGACGAAAAAGAGAACTTGACAGTATGAAGTAATTGCGCATAAGAAAACAATGCAATACAGTTATTGGTATTTGTTTCAGTACACTTATTTATTTCAGATAGATCTTATAGTTATTACTGTTAGATTCAGCTTAAGTTATAGTGAAATGTTTGCACTAACACATTTAACATTTTAAAAAAAACAAAAAACTACTTTTCATTGTTAGGGGGCCACAGGGGGTCAGAGGTCAGTGTTAGGGGGGCACTGGCCCCCCCTAGAACCTCCCCTGAGTGTAACATCAGAGGAGACTGGGCCAATTGTACATTCTCAAACTGCACCACTTAGAACTAACTAAACAATGCATAGATTAGTTTTATATAATTGAATTCAATAACTGTAAGAAATTAAACAATATGAAGTGATTTGTAAATAGGAATACAGATTTGACTTAATGTTTTCATAAATATATTTTTCTCCCAGTTTGACTTATTTTTACCCTCTCAAATAACCGGAATCGAAAAGCAGAACCGGAATCGTTAAAATCCAAACGATATCCAACCCTATGTGTGATGCAGTACAATCTTACCGCTCACTTACGTTAGCGGTGTCGTAAAAACTGTGGGAAAATGTAAAATACGATGACGAAGAAGAAGATTCCAGTGGCCCCAATTTTTGTCCATTCTGGACAAGTGAAAAATGTATTCGGACAAGTAAATTGCCAAACTCACTTGTCTATGGACAAGTACTCTCTAAAAACTTTTTCTCCCACCGATTTTATTTAAAAAAATGCATTCATCATCATAATTATTCTATATATAAAATGTACACAGTGCCTGTAAACCGGAAGAGAACGCTGGCATTTCTCCTCCTACTTGAAAGACTACGGAGGGATAGGGTCTGCAAAATTAGTTTATTTTGGGGATGGGCCGGATTCCCTGCCCGGCGCCTCTGCAACACCTCGCGTAGAAAAATAGACTTGAATCCTATTTTGAGCGGAGCCCAGCGCCGACACGCTTCTGGGACGCTTCCGAGCCGTAACGCGGCGCGTCTGGTGGAATAGCACCCATTGACTAGAGTGGCCACGATCTTTGTGAACGCCGCGGCACAGCCGTAACGCAGCGCAGACGCGGTGGAATCTAGGGGTAACCCTAACTTAGAGCCAAGGACCTAGCAGGGCAACATGGTTGTGCCATTCATGTTCTCATTATCTAACAGCTAATTAAACCAACAGAGAACAGTCTCTCAAATAATCTCTGTACTCCTGTAACTTGGGTTAGTCCTACATCATATGTTTTAGTGCTTTGCCACTGCTATTTGAGGTAATGGGAGTGATGAGTAATGAAGTGACTACGGAAGTGATTACGGAAATCAGGGGCCCCGTGATGGCTGTGTGTGACAACCCTCGTGACATCAACTTTTCTCTGAGAGAGAAACTCTATGAAAGCCTTCATGTCACTGTGTGTGTGTGTGTGTGTGTGTGTGTGTGTGTGTGTGTGTGTGTGTGTGTGTGTGTGTGTGTGTGTGTGTGTGTGTGTGTGTGTGTGTGTGTGTGTGTGTGTGTGTGTGTGTGTGTGAGAGTGATATGACATCACTCGTCTCTCTTCTGTCTTAGTCCCGTCAATGTGATGCGCTGCGCACACACACACTCATAGAAACGGCCAAAGTGGCGCCAGTTGTGGTGGATCATTTTGATCATCAAGTTTGGATAAATCAGTGGTAATGTGGGCTGACTCCGCTGTATACCGCTGCCTGCAGCCACTCATGCAGTGATTGGCTTGTGGCCCACTCTCTCAACGAACCTCTGGAATTTCCCTGCAGATCTCCTTTTACTAGAATACCCAAATGTATCTGGAAATATAAATGGAGGGTCTGAATTGAAGCAACTTTAAATCGTCACAAATAGTGAAAAGTCAAGTAAAATTCTGACTACATTAAACCCATCCCATTTGTGGATGTATGACAAGTACAGCTTTGTGGTAAAGCATTGAAAATAATATTACGTTTGTTTGTTAATGTACAACACAGGATGGTGCAACAAAATGCAGTTTTAGTCCCTTTATGCTATGATATAGTGTGTAGAATTATTTTAGGTATTTCACAGCCTGTGGAAAGAAGCTGCTCATCAGTCTGCCGGTGCGATAGTGAATACTGTATTCCTTTCCAGACGTCAGCAGTTTCGACAGCAAGTAAGCTTTGCAAGGGCTCCCTCAACAAAAAGTGATGAATTTATCTGTTGGCTTTTGGAATATTGCAGAAATGAAGCTCTGTGACAAACACACATATATGATACGTACAAGTGTTGTCAAGTTCTACAACAGGACCTTCACGAGTTAGCACCACTTTTTTTCAAGTGAAAAGCTACCATTAGACTTTAAACAAACTACATCACGATTTCATGGCTGCGCATCGACATTGCTAAGCTAAAGGTGGCTAATGTCCACACCTTTTAGAAACGGCTGTTTTAATGACACAGAAGCTTCAGACATTCACCAGTGGGGTATTTACTGACATATTTTATGTAGAACAAATGTGAATCAGCTTGTGTTAGCCAGAGACCTTATTTCAGGCATCAGACCAAACACACATTTAAAAAAATTTTTTTTTGAAAGGTGAAGCGTTGGGAATGGTAAAATGCTCAGTAATTTTCTTGTTTTGAAAACTAATTTCTTCTGAGCATCACTCTAAGATTCCAGATGGTAGTGTCAAAGTACACATAAGAGTTTCCCTTATGTTGGGGGTTGCAGTAGTGTGAACAGCATGATAACAACAGCTACAGCATTAAACCCCCCCTAAAACCACACACTGCTGTTCCCACATTACTGTTTACTTCGCTCTGTACACTCCGTACACCATGACACCAATAGCCATCTCAACATTGGAAAAAAAGGGGAAAAGTAGATAATGCTTCACACAGAGAATGGTCAGGTGGTGTGAAAGTAGTCAGCATATCGTGGTAGGATGACATGTTATACAGCTCTGAAGCATACTGAGTCCCTGCAATGAGCTTAGAATTGTTTTTACATATTGATCTGCAGTACAGACAATATATTGTTTTATTTTAATACTTACATGTAAGTGTCAAACTACACAGATTATTTTATCCACTGTCTATGTTTTTTTTTTAGGGTTTTCCCTTTCCTGTAGTGTGTTATAGTTTTTGGTGCATGTAAATGGCCTACAAAGGCTACAATCCCAAAGTTACCTCTCACAAATATCCCACAGTCATTGTGGGATATGTGTGAGAGGCAACTTTGGCAATAATAATGATAATGATAATAATGATAATAATAATAATAATGATAATAATGATAATAATAATAATAATGATAATAATAATGATAATGGCATCACAATGTAACACTTGCGCTTCAACACATTTTACGTGATGGGCTCTGGTTTCAGACAGAGGGTGAAAAGAGGTGCTGCAGCACAGGTAGTGTGAAAAATAAAGAGCTTTTTGAACATGAAAGCATGGAGACATGTCCCAGGAGAGACACTACACACAAATATGAACGTGTACATCAGCAATATGTCCCCTTTAGTTGTTAATTGCATCGAAAATATTGGTATGAGAGCAAATATCAGTCTCACCCTAGAACTGGGCTCTACCACTGGACGTCCATCAGAATGTGTGTGTGTGTGTTTGAATGTGAGTGTGTGTCTGCCATTCCCAGCATGTGTCAGCGTGGCCTCTGCTCAATGCTTCCAGTGTTGTGTTCAAGCACAGCACACTCATTCATGAGGCTCGGCAGCAGTTTGTGTAAACTGTTCACCTTCAGCCGGTCCTCCAGGAGTTTCAAGTGTGACTTTCTTCATTGAGGAATGGGAAGGAAACAAGAAAGAGCATTGTTAGTGTTGGCTCATCTGCCTGGGCTGCTCACACGGCACACTGCTCGGTGTCGGCCGCTGACCGGATGGAGCAGGGGATTAAACATGTTGACGTGTGCTTGTTTGATCAGAGCATTGCTTCGGAGTTCATACAGGTCACACGCTTCCCAGAGAGCATTGCTGCACCTCCATGTGCTTGGGTTCTCATTGGTTTGCAACGGCATGTCCAACAGGTCCTACTCTCCAAGGTGGATTGCATCACACTTTTAGTACACTTTGAAATCACTTGAGGAAGTGTTGTTTAACCAATTCACGTCTTAGTCATTCTTACTCACTAATTAGTTAGTTAGTTTAGTTAGTTAGTTTTTTTTTCTTTTTTCGAGCGTGTAAAACCAAAGAAAATACAAATGAAACAAAAGATGATACAGACATGATACAGTACTATACAAATGAATGCAATAACTAAACGAAATATTTAAATAATAATTGAATAATCTGTAGTGTCATCGTCTGATATCAACAAAACTTTAGCTAATTACACGTCCGGAAAGGGGTCGGAAGAAGTTTACACTTATTTAATCCGACCCCTTCTCCCTTTTGTTTTTACATTTTAATATATGTTAACATACAATATAAATGAATATATATAGTTATAGTTATATTAACTAATGGTTTTAACCTACAAGTATTATTTATGTATCTGTTTTATTACTGTTTTATACAAACTATCTATCTGATGTTGGTGGCTGGAACTTTTGGAGTAGCTCACATATTGACCTGCACGATATGACCTAAGATGTATGTCACAATATGTGTTTTGTGTTTTGTAGTATACAATTTTATACAATTAAACGGGATGCCCTCTCTGACACTTTATTCAATCTCTTTTCACTCTACAGACAATGAGCACATGTCTTAATTCCAAATATAAATGAAAATATGGTAACAGCCTTCATAATGTATGAAGTTAATTAAATCAAGTTTTATTTATATAGCAAATTTATAAACAATTTTTGGTGGAGCCAAAGTGCTGTACATATAATAAAAATAGCCTACAGTAGAGACACTTTACAACAAATACAACAACACAGATTGTTCAGAATATCAGTATGAGAAAAACAACACCCTCTGTCCTCAGACCCTCTGTCCTTAGACCCTCTGTCCTCAGACCCTCTGTCCTTAGACCCTCTGTCCTCAGACCCTCTGTCCTTAGACCCTCTGTCCTCAGACCCTCACATTAATGTTATGTGATTCATTTAAAAAGTAAACAGCTGTGTTTTTATAAGTTGTTAGTGAACTTTAGGCCTATTCCTACATCTTACCATAGTCTATGATTTCAACCCACAGGTAGAATGAGTTTAAAACACTCGACGCAGCAGACTCTGTTAGACCCAAACTTTTCAAAAGACACTGCTGTAGGAAATGACCCATGCCGATCGAGAGCAGTGCTCACGCACGGTTCTTGTCCAAACAGACGGTGAAAAGGAGCTGCGAAGAGGGCGAGCAGCAGCACAGACTGCAGACGGTATAACTGTGTCGATGTAACGGAGTTCATCAGGTACCACAGCTACCTGATGATTGTGCTAAAACCAAAATGTGTTTGTTTATCGTGATAAGATCGCAACTGTAAAGTCCTACATCTTAAATAAATGATTGCTTATCTGGTATAGCAACACTTTTAAGATCCAAATGTCTCAACAAGGGTTTTGGTTGGATTGTCATCATTAGGTCAAGTTTAAATCATTCCAATACTTTGATATTTGACCTAAAACCTTGAAAAATACATTCCCATCAACCTTAGCGGTGCTTATACGCAGTGGTTAGCATGCGCACACATTTAAATAGGATCAGGGACACTGTAACAATAACCCACATTAGCTTAAGATCAGCATTGTAACATTGTCACTGTGAATCTGAGCATTATGACGACCATTTAGCTCAAAGCTGCTGGACTGAAGATCTTCCTGTAGTTCTGACAAAGGTGGTGCAGCATCTCAACAAATACATTTAAACCCATGCATACATATTACATACATATACATATACATATATATACTGGTTATCTGCTGAGTTGGCACATATGTTAACTTTGTGTCCTGATGCTAGGCTGAATATGCTGAGTGTGGAGAGAGATAGACACTCTGGAGACAGCCGGCTGAAACACAACAGCGGCGAGGTATTTCTCAGGGGGGTGTGAGGGTCCTGGGAGTTGGCTGGACAAACAGTCAGAAGGTGAAGCAGACAGTAAGTCTTTCTGTACGCTTCATTCTTCTAGTGTGTTTCTGCTATTATGTCATTTACATAGGTACTCCAAATCCACCAAGGATGGCACTTTCTCTCATCAAGCAAACAGAAAGGATTCCCACTGGCCTGCTCACAGCTCTACGTGCAGTACTGTAGTACAGTACTCTGTACCTTCTATCCACAATGTACTCATTCATATGGACTGCAGCATGTTCATATTTGAAAAGCTTGATATGTTATAGCCAGGGTTAGGAGAGTTACTTTACTGATTTGGCTTTTCTTACTCATATATTCTTTAAATATAAAGTATTCTGTTTTCTGAGGAACACTCATGACCATGTATTTGGCAGATTAGTGAAGCTGGATACTAACAATGTACATAGGAAGTCAATTATCCTGAGGGAGTCGGCTTGCTCTGTTCTTAAGAGACGACATGTTTTCTTAAATGTTATTACATGGGAGTGTACATAGTGTCAGGGCTGTCTTCATGTGGTCTCAGCTTTGATGTTTAATGAACTGCCAGAGGGGCAACAACAAGTTTCCATGTCTGTGAACAATAAAGTCCTATTATTCTATTCTAAGGGAAAACACTTTCAGTAAACTGCATGACTGTGCAAATACTTAAGTATTACAGAGAAAGGTTTCAAATGGATCTGTCTCTTATTACTCTTTTCATAACTGTCTGTTCGAAAGGCTGTATTCTGCTTCTTGTGGTTGTCCCTTTCCTGGAGTGTGTTATATGTTTTAGTGCATGTTAATGGTCTGCAAAGTCTAAAATCCCTGTGTTCCCTCCAGAGGGAGTTTCTCTTTACTTCGCTTTAAAATGTTACGGGGTAAATCTGCATTTCGGTATGAGGACGCACGGCGAAGGTAATAGGGTCCAGCGCCACCGTTGCCAGGTTTAGAAAAAACCCTGTAACACTTGCGCTTGTGGTGAAACCAAATTAAATCAGAGACAGTACATCTAAAGGTTTGACAAGAATTGCCATATTAAAAAAAAAAGTACAGGACATGAATCAAAAACGTATTTCTCTTGTGTGTGTGTGTGTGTGTGTGTGTGTGTGTGTGTGTGTGTGTGTGTGTGTGTGTGTGTGTGTGTGTGTGTGTGTGTGTGTGTGTGTGTGTGTGTGTGTGTGTGTGTGTGTGTGTGTGTGTGTGTGTGTGTGTGTGTGTGTGTGTGTGTGTGTGTTTGTGTGTTGGCCTGTCAGCTGCTGCATGTCTGGCTGCTTGCTGTGGTTGTATTCTCTCTCTAAACACACCGCAGTGTCTTGCTAATCCTGGGCTTCTGCCTTACGTTACAGCCATCATTCTCAGACCTCCGGGCCTCGTGCTGTGGGACGCTGACAAACACGTCTCCACCGCACACATGGTTCTCAGTATTCCGCTGTTCATGTGTGTGTGTTCCACTGCATCTGTCAGACATGGCAACACATGTGGCTGTCAGTGCTGCGCGTGTCCCCCCCAGTGCTGTGTAAGCGTATGTCAAACACTTCCACACACATGGTGCTCAGCAGTGGGTTAGTGGGATTGTGCTGCTGCTACTGTGCATGGCGGCTGTCACTGGGTGTTAGGGTTCATCTGACCTGGCTTTGAAATGTTTCACGCCAGGAGAGATATCATTCAGACTTTAAAGGCACACTCTGGACTCTGCAGGATCTGTTTACAAGTCACAGGGAGTAGAAATCATGAACATATTAAAGTACATTTACTAAAGTACCGTACGAAAAGGGGCCCTATTCTGATGATGTTCAGGTTCTTCTTTCTTCTCTCTTCTGTGACATGTTTCCATGCTTTAATGTTTAAAAAACTATTTACGTTTCTCATACTGCCTGTGCTGCAGCACTTCTTTTCACCCTCTGTCTGAAACCAGAGCCCGGTCTGCTCTGATTGGTTAGCTGGCCAATGTGTAACAATGTGTTGGTCAATCGCTTAGAGATGTCCCACCTCTTAGCCAATGTGTTGGAGCCAGCCAATAAGTGTGAATGGTACATAGTGATATCGGTATGTTAGGGAAGTAATTAAAGGAGTCCAAAGGAGGTGTTTCCGGCGGGGGGGGGGGAGTGTGTAGAAACTCCCTCTGGAGGGAACACAGGGATGTAACCTTTGCAGACCATTTACATGCACACAAACCTACAGTATACAACACACTACGGGAAAGGGAAAACCCCAAAAAGCACAATAAGACCCCTTTAGATGAATTCTGATCCTGAGCCACAGCTCAGACATACACAACAGAACAATAGAAAACACAACAACATGTACATCCGTCAGTACCGCTACAGTTTTTAGCCGTCAACACTCTCAACCCAAACTTGTACTTATTCGTTGACTGGGCGCTGTTTTACCAAAACAGAAAAATCCCGATCTGATACCGACTCAATCCAACATATAAGGTGGTGTATAAACACAAGCATTGTGTTTGTTTTGTATTTATTACCAACAAAAATGTTGGGGATGACCTCTCGTGAATTATGAATTTCCATGTATTCCAATATTTGGATTGTATGATATGTCTTAAATGCTATCACATTAACACACATTGAACATATAGTGAGCCTATAGCCTGCCTTACTCTTACAATCTTAAAATGTTGTCTTTTCTTTTAAAATTGTCTTAGCTTTTCTTTTTAATGACTGATTTTAAATGCCATTTTCTTAATGTCTTTCATATTTTGTTTTTCTTTTAACGTTTCTTTTATTATCTTTTACTGTTTTTAAATGCCTTTGTCTGAATGTCTTTCATTTTTGTAAAGCACCTTGAATTGCCTGGTGCTGAAAGGTGCTATATAAATACACTTGCCTTGCCTTTTCAAAAATGTATTCTTAATCCCAAAAACTCTGTTCTCTATACTTATATATTTATATATACTTTCTGTGCAGCTGTCAACAAACCACTTAAAAGGAAGATATTATTTTAATTTGTATTGGCAGAGTACAGTTCTCTGACACACTGAGGTCCCCATCTTTCCCTTTTTCCGATCCCAAAAAGTGTTCCAGTTTTCAGTGTGGATCACCACAGATAAAGTAATGTCTCCCTGGAGAGATATCGAGTCATTTTGTCTGTTCTCTCGCTAACTTTCACACACTTATCCTTAATCAGCCGCTCTCTCTCTCTCCTTTCTTATAGATGTAATCTCTCCCACACACTTCAACCCTTACTTCAGGCGGCTGACGTTTGATGTGTCCTCCATGGAAAAGAACGCCTCCAACCTGGTGAAGGCTGAGCTCAGGATCTTCCGTCTTCAAAACCACAGGGCCCGGGTGTCTGAGCAGCGCATTGAACTGTACCAGGTACACACACTTCCCCCGGCGGGAACCCTTTATACAAATAACAATGAGCAGTTATTACAATTTACAAAGTACATATTCGGGTAGAAAAGCAGCGGCAGCAGTATTTGTAAAATAAATTAAGGGTAACATGTAGAATGTAGTGTGGTAGAAGGTAGAACACAGAGGTACACTTATATATAGCGCAGAGATACGTACAGATTCTTGTTACAGTGTTCAGTAGTCAAACTAAGAAGACAGCAAGCAATAATAATAATTGTAACTAGTTACATATTGCACATAGATTTTATTGCACATCAGAGTCTTTGTTTTGTTTGTTTATGGTATATTGTTGATTTTTGGATATTTTCATCATTCAAGAGTTCAATTTATTTGGGCGAGGAAAGGTTTAACATTTATTTTTACTTTAACATCATGATTAGATTGAAAGACAACACTTGAACATTGTTATTTTAATGTGTGTAAGATGTGTGTGAAAGCTTCTCCAGATCTCATCCAGCCTAGGAAAATGTGAAAAAGTGGTTTCTAAGCTAAGTGGTTGGTAAGCAACACAAGATGTATTAATAACAGTGTGGATTATGGCCACTGTACAGACACAATTAAAATGAATCTGAAACCTAGCTAACAAGACCAGAAACACTGACCAATCAGAGCAGACTGGGCTTTTTGAGAGAGGGGCCTTAAAGAGACAGGCACTTCAATTGTTGTTTTTTGTATAAACAGCCGGTTAATTCATGTGCTGCTGCTGTGATAGATGAGAGCAACGCATCTGGATACTTTCCCTCTACGTAAGGCCACGCCCCTTTTTGGGGGAAACCACTTGCTGTCACTTTCGCCTGGAAGGGACAGTTGTGATGGGCTCATCTATCTACAATAAGGTCCCAGTCCATTTCTTCACAGATAAACACAACTCGGATCAAATTAAACTCTCCTGGTTAAATAATCAGTAAAACAGATAAGCAGCAGTGCTAGAAAATATCTGGATGCCGCTTTCAAATAAGGGACCCTTGCAAAAGTTATATCAATTGTAACTAATGGAATTGTTCATGTTTTACAGATCAGCTATTAACTATTGAGAAAACAACACTTAGGTTGCCCGCATTGATGTTTAAAGACAACTGGATACATTGTTGGAGGCGGGGGCCTGTTTTCTGTTTTGAAACTTGATGGAGGCCGCATGAAGCCAAAATGGCTTTTTCTTTAAGCCCCGCATCCAATCCGCAGCTTCATGGCCGCTCTCGGCTCAGTCAGATGAATGACTAGGGCAAATAATGTTGGATTCGGATTAAGCGCATTTTACAACTTTTAGAAAATAATAAGGTATAATAAGTGTACACCCTGGCAAGTTGATTTATGTAAAAAGAAAATAACAGCAGTCTTTTAACCAATGTAAGTCGATGGAGAAAAGTATGTTTGGGACCAATGATGTCATAGATTGACACAGAGGTTGAGCTTGGTCACTACGAAAAATTTGCTTCAATTTCTGCCTCACTTGTGTTGTGTGCCTCAGGTTCATCTTCTTACTACAGTTCATTAGGAATCAGAAAAGACCACCTTTTGGGAAAGAGCTGGAGAGCTCTAAAATCCATTGCGAAATGAAATAGCAGAAACTCAAACTTCATTAACAAGAAAAGCATAGGCCATAGTGTCTGACAGCAGCAGATCTCAGACAGGGCTGCATTATAGCAGTACTATTAACACCTGAGGTGGACACATACACACATAAGACTGGCACTGTTCACAGGGATGATTGTTTCTAACACACTAATGATTTCACATTAGTGATGGGCCCTGCAGTCACCCCTGGCTGCCTGTCTGTCAGCCTGTCTGCACCCCCCCAGGTCACATTTTCACTTACAGACAAGGAGCTGACAGCTGGGCTGCACTCTGCTCCAAACACAGATCTTCTCACGCAAGCGCCTAGAAGTGTGAGGGAGGAAGGGACGGGGCGGTACAAAGAGGGAGACCCGATAACATGCACCTTGTTTACATCCATCACTCACTTATTTATGTCTATACATAGTAAGACTGCTGACTCCTAAGACATGACATGTCATGTCATAAATTCATGTAAAATGAATTTATTTTCTTAAACAGTAATGCCAGGTGACACTATCACCAGTTGGTTATATTCGTAAAACACAAGTGAGTAGAACTTTAAAATTCCTTGGATTGTCTAACTTCAGGCCGGTTCCACTCAGTGGAATTAGACGCAGAGGCTGTCATACAAGGTGCACCTGCTCAGGGAGACTCACGGCCTGTCCACACACAGGCATGACAAAAATGTTGATGTGGCGTGTCTGAAGCTTGGCGATTTTTTGCGAGCAACGCGACCAACAACCAATCACATGAATCTCCCGCCGCCGACATACAAAGCAATAGCAATGAAACGAAAACGAAAACGAATTAAACTGTATATAAACTCTCCAAACAGGCGAAAACCTACCAGTTTCACCCACTGTCTCTGCCACCTCCCTCCATGCCTGGTTCCTCCGGTTTGTATCCCGGTAAATAGTTCTGGTCGTAAAGAACCGGGTGATTTGCTACCGTAATTTCTCGTTTGGAATATGAGGAAATGGCTCTCCCAGCTTGCACGCGGTTTGATTGGCTAGCGCTTGTACTGGCGGGATTTGCATAAACGGGATTTGATTGGCTGATGCCAGCTTCGAAAGCATCGGGAGCATCAAAAGTTGAACATTGCTCAACTTTTGATGCTCACGATGCTTGCAAAGCCATGCTCCGCTCCCCACAATGCAGTTCGGCGAAGATTCAAAATCTTCTACGTCACCCCATTCAAGTAATGGGTGAAGCTTTGAAAGATTATTTTCATGCCTGTGTGTGGACGGGCCGTTAGGCTGGAGCCACACGAGGACGATAACGCAAACTGACCGAAATCGATATCAAAAAAGTCTTCCATCCACACCATAGACTGTATATATAAATGGACGTAGTGTCCGTGACGTCACCCATAGGATTCTGCAGAGTTGCCGAGAAGCCCTTAGTAGGCGGAGTCGCCCACTAACGGCTTGACAGCAACGTCAGAGTCTAATCCCGCCGGCAAAGAGGCGGAGCCGAGGCGGGACCTGCTGCCTCCGAACTGGAAGTAAACAGAGCTAGCTCAGGCTAAGAAGCTAAGCGAACATGAAATACATGCATACCAAGTTACTGCTAACAGTGTAGTTCCCCTATATAAACGTTACATTCATAATCAAATTAGACAATCTGCAAGAGAATTAGCTATATTTTGTTATTCTTAATGATTGTCATTCACACGTTAAGAAAATAAGTACCGATACATAGCAGAACAATTGTGGCGATGTTCAGCTTAATAAGCCTTGTTAAACATCATTTATGTAGCTAATACTACAGCAGGCAAACCAAGTCTGCGTTTCGCTGCATTCCTTGATCTCCAGTTATAACGACGGACTCCACCGCCCGGACCTAACGGAGCCGCAGTGGGCTAGCTCCGGGACGCCGGCTGGAGCTATCCCCCTGCGGCTCGTTAGCTCCGGCGGCCACCACTGGGATAATTGGGTCCCCTATTAACATTTGCTCCCGTTTAGCATTATGGGCGTCATAGCCATAGACTATAAAAGTCTTACCCAAGGCTGAATCATAAACTAAAATGTATATGTATGTATAAAGGGTTACGTCCTTAGCTGGATAATAAGTAACAAGCTAAGCTACCATGCACACAAACACCTGCGAACAGGGTTAACAATGTATAATATTATCATTTTAGACTTCTTGGAAGTTCTGTTAGTACATTCAAGCGCACAGCACGACATTTTAATTGTCTGGTATTTGTAACAATATTCCCTAAAAGGCACAATCACCACGAACACGGCTAAAGCTAAAGGGTCAAGTACAGTACTATGACCAGAGATGGGGTCGTTACTAAAAAAAAGTAATATATTACATATTACTTTAAAAAAAAGTAATATATTACACTACTTCGTTATTCTACTTTACTCGCAGGGCCGGCCCGCCCCTCCCTGCAGGCAGATCACGCAGACTGCTAAAGTTTCCAATGTTCTCTTTAGTTCAGTTTCCATTGTTATAAGACTGATCCAGATCCTGAATGTTTTCCTATCTGACCATGGCTGTCCTCTGTCTCCTGCTATCTGTATATTTTGCGCAGTATATCTCTGCTCACGCTGTTGCGTTGGCGTGTTCTCCTGCGTGTTGGCCATGTGTTGCACTGGAACCAGACTTCAGCCGAGCACGTACGAACTGCGCGACGGCCCGTCCACACAGCGGCGTGCGTTGACGCTTCCCCATTCACTTTGAATGGGGTGACGTCACTTTTAGCCGAAATGCATTGTGGGAAGCGACGTGGAGCGTAGCTGGCGTGGCTCCCTACAAAAGTTGAGCAATGTTCAACTTTTGACGCCTCGGTGAGGCGTCAGCCAATCAAATCATATGCCAGTACAAGCTCTAGCCAATCAAACCGCTGCTTGTGTGTCAGGGGCGGGAGATTCATGTGATTGGTTGTTGGTCGAGTGTCAGACACGCCCGCCGGCAAGCGTCAACGCACGCCGCTGTGTGGACGGGCCGTAAGTGGCAATAACTCTCCTTACCAGCAGTCGGCAGTAGTGTGTATTCGTCATTCAAAACAGGCAACAACCGGAAAACAGAGAAGAAGAACAGAATACGTGATATAAACAAACAACAAATAGCTGTGCGTTAGCTTCACCTTAGCATGTGTTCTTTGCAGGTGTTTGTTGAGGTTTGATTATGACTGATTTTAGTAAGTAACAAAGTAACGCGTGCCGGGGCAATGTTAGTAACTGTAGTGTGATTACTGAATTATAAAGGTAGCGCGTTACACTACTCCTACCGACAAAGTAATATTATTACAGTAACGCGTTACACCCAACTCTGACTATGACTAACTAACGTTGTAGCCTCTATGGTTGTAGCCTAGCAGAGTGGACAAGTTGCTGTTAGCTGATAGTGAGACATGTACATGTCCATCAAAGTGACCACGCCCTAATTTATGCAAACACTTTACATTAGAAAACAATTCACTCACACATCATATATCATATCTTCATAATCATGAAGGTGGAATCTAACTATATCGATAATAATATTTATAATATTCTACCATGGGTAGAAACATGTTTTTTTCTGCTGTAAAGTTGGGCATTTTAACATGGGGGTCTATGGAAATTGCTCCTTTTGCAGCCAGTCCCTAGCGGCCCATGTATGAACTGCAGGGTGTGGCACTTCTGTATTGGCGTCCCGGCTGTTCCCCAGAGTTTGCCGCTTGGTCCACACGCAATAGGCACCAGAAACGTGTCCGTTCACACGAGACCGCTCGAAAGCGCTGGAGACGCTGTAGTACATATGCTGGGCCTGTAAGTGGCGCTGTACTCCTGCCACAAAAGCAGCGAAGAAGACTTCCTGCGCATGGTTGCCATGGTTGCTCTTCTGTTTATTCTCCGCTGTGGACGCTCTGGCTCTTTTTCTCCCTCCCAGAGGCAAGCGTTTGCTCCTGCTATAAATCTCTCCGGTAGTCCACCAGCAGATGAAAAACACCCACCTGTCCGCCTCTTCCAAGGGACGAGGGAACCGTGCGGCAGAGTTTCAGTTAGATTTTTTTTCTGCCGGTCAACATGTCCATTAAAGTTGAAATCTTCCGGACAAAATTAGAAAAGTGCCAGTCAGAGGTCTTCTTTGTTATTTATTGAGCTTTAAAACAAATTGATAACGACTCTATATAATAATATAAGAATAAAAAACGGAGCCTCTCTTTTCCTCCCCCTCTTCTGACAGCCCAACAGCTGATCTCTGAGCAGGAGAGGTGGGAGAGGCGGGGCTATTGCTTCAACGTTATCAGGAAATGATCGTATAGGCGTAAACACGGTGCCGTTTGCCCCCCCCCAGAGCGCTTCGTTCGCTGATCTACCCACATTGGGACCCGTTATCGTTTTATGCGTTACATTCAGACACGTCATTGGCCATGCTATTGGGAGCCATTTGGGGTTAAGTGTCTTGCCCAAGGACCCATGGATGTCATGGTTTTGGATTTATGTTGTTTTCATTTTCCACCTTTTTATTTTTGAAATGTTTTCCTCCTTGTGTCTGGTCCTGCTTCCTGTGTTTGCCTTCCTGTCTTTATTTTCCCTCCTGTGTCTGATTGTCTGATTGTGTTCACCTGTTACCCTTGTGTTTCTGCCTCCCCTGCCCAGCTGTGTCTTGTCCTGTGATTACCCTTCTGTGTATTTAGTCTTGTCTTCCCCTGTGCTCCATGTCTGACCGTCGTCTCTTAATGTCTATGATACCTGCCCGTCGTTTCATGTCCATGTTCCATGCTCGTCCACACTCGTCTATGCTTGTCCATGTCTCCTGCCTGTTCCCGTCTGTACGTTTGTTCCTGTCTGTCGTGCTCCCCGGTTTTGTTTATGTTAATTAGCTTCTTGTTTTTCCTGTGTTCGGCTTTTTTTTAATTAAGCTCTCTTTTTGTTACCAAACCTTTTTTGTATTTTTAACTGCACTTGGGTCCTATTTTCCCCATCCTGACAATGGACATGTTGACCATGTCCGATTGGTGGACGAGCACTTTAACTCAAAGCCACAGTAGCCCACTGACCATTGAAAGATCCCTTCCATATATGCTTTTAAAATAATCTATGGATGAAAAAAACCAAGGGGGAATTATTAACTCAAACACTTGATTTGATAATTATTTAGATGACGGAAGCCCTAATAACTTTTTACATAGTTCAAGGAGGATCTTTCATTCATTATGAAGCACATTTGGAAGGAATCTTTAATGATCAGTATAAAAAGGGGCAATAAATACAGAGAGCCAACCAACAACACACTCAAAGACACGTTAGTCTTGTTTTAAGACTTTCAACAGCTAATTCAGACCAACTTTTGTAAATTGATCTTTAGGGTACTTTGATAAACTTAAACACAAGACACGTACTTGTTAGGTTTGGGAAAACAAGTCGTTTATCTTTTAAGTATATTTCTTATGTAACTCGAGTTATGTATGTAAGTTACGTACATGATTTAAGTTGACTTACATATGTTACTCCATAGCTGCCCCTCCCTCTAGAACTCTCTTGACAAACACCCATTACTGCATCATTCTGTCCATGTTCGAATAACACATAAAAACTCTACTTTTAGAACTGCTTTTGTTGTGTATTGTATACTTTGACGTGGACCTCTCACGGACGTCTATCGCTTTTTTACTGAATCCCTGCCACAATGTTTTAACAAAGACGTATTGAAAAAGTAACACAAGTAAACATGAGGATCTAAAGCTGCAATTACATGATACATGATAAAACAGCTCTTCGTTTGGCGTTGCCTTTGTGTTTCTATGGAGAGAGCAGTGCTGTTGAATACGTGGAAGCGCTACCTTCGGAGTCCAGCACCACTTGAAAGTAAAAATGATGATTCATATTTACTTTGTTTACTGCTGCCCTTTCAACACGCAACCAATCAGATGACAGCTGTATGAAGCAGTGCAAGCTAGCAAGGGAGGAAACCATAGAAACAAAACGTAACTAGCTATTTTCACTGCAGGCTCTGCGCCAAATCATCATGCGAATTCAGCTTTAGACATAAAATAGAGCAGAAACACAAAAGTCTTTAGAGGACCATGAGTATATTACAGTGTTACAGTCACCTAGACGAGTCAACAAGTACAATCCTCAGAAGAGTTATAAAATCTCTTTCTTCCACATCAAAAAAACTCATGAATCTCACCTGTGATTCTTCTCTCTATTTACTGTGCCTACCCTTCACTCAGGCTTTCCTAACCCGTCCTAACAGGAGATCTCAGTGAGAGCAGCAGGAATTGTGTTTTACACATTAGGCAGGGATGAGCCAACAGAAACACATGGTTCTGAAGGACAGCTGAATAACACACTCTGTCCAGCATCTGGTTGCGCTCTCATTGCTCCTCCCAGACCTGGCCAATCAATCAAAGAGAGAGAAAAGAGCGGACTGCTAGACCTCAACCAACGCCTCAAACAATTGTGCTCCAAATATACTTTGTCTGCTTGTGTGTCTTCTATGCTAATGAGTGGTGTATTAAGTTATGGCTTTGTGTGTGTGTCTTGTGATTGTGTCTGTTTAGAATACACTGCATTACCAAAAGCAAATACAGCAGCTGGTAAAGCTCAGTAAACTGCATATTTGGTAACTGATTTTGCAGTAACAGATTTTTCCTTAAAGTTACTTAAAGCACCTTTAAGAAGAGGAAGACTCAGGGTGGGGGTTCCATTTCAGGTGTGCTTCGGCCCGATCTAGCCCCCAGATGCTACCTGGAATGAGACAAAAAGTGCCAGATGAAATAGAAAGAGATAAGGGAGACCAAAAGAAGGGATGAATGTTTGAAGGGATGAAGGGTCGGGGGGATGAAGGGATGTAGCGATGTGGAAAATGATGGGGTAGGAAGGGGAACAGATGAATTGAATTGAGAAGGGGAGGGTGGGTGGGTCTTAAAATTGAGAGACAAACCAGGCCGGATTAGAGGTGTGGTTCAGGTTTGGCTCTACCCCCGAACCTTTTTGCTAATTCACTTCATTTCTTTAACCATGACTGCAAGCTTTCTCTAACTTAAACAAAGAAGTAAAGTCACAAAACCCTGATCAATCAGAAACAAACTAATATTGTAGTATTAGTAAAACTAGTATCATTTTTGAAAGGCAATAATAGATGTGTATATATATATATATATATATGTAAATGTATATATATAGACATTTCTCTGTATCTACTGAGACTACTCCAAGTTTCTTAAACTGAAGTAATTATCTGTTATACAACTTTAACTGTGCTTGCCTCTGTTTTCTACACAGATTTTAGGACACAAAGACCTGACGTCCCCGACGCAGCGATATATAGACAGCAAGGTGGTACGAACACAGACGGAGGGCGAGTGGCTCTCCTTCGATGTGACGGAGGCAGTGAGTGAATGGATGAACCACAGAGGTGAGCACATGTCCCCCCCATCACATTCCTCATGGTTTGCCCCATGTGTTGTTTGGTTGCATCCTCTTGTTGTGACTTTTCTTTCTCCACAGACAGAAACAGTGGTTTCAAGATCAGCCTGCACTGTCCATGCTGCACCTTTGTGCCATCAAATAACTACATTATTCCCAACAAGAGTGAGGAGCTGGAAGCACGCTTTGCAGGTCAGGAGAACCAGAATGTTGTTCATGATAAGTTCGGTGTTATTCCAAATTGAATGAATGTCAACAACTCTGATGAAAACACAAGTATTGTGTTGTTTATATTGTAATTTCCTGATTACCCTATACCCTATCCATTCAAATGTATAAAACCAATGCATTTATACATAATTTGCTAAAAAGAGCACAAGGTTCTTCATAGATTTAGCATAATGTTTCTGCACAGAATTTATGCATTTAACTCTTAAATGTCCACATGTATCTTCCAGTAGAGCATGCTATAGGGACCCCCCAGAGGGTTTGATGTGTAGGCACCAACGTTTCACTAAATCCTGCAAGAGCCACGGGTTAAGCCAAAGTCGGACTGGCAATCAATATCACTGGTGGGCTGACCCCACCCCCCAATAACTTCCTTTGAAGCTAATGTGTGCCTTAGATGCAGCTTATTGGTCTCTGTTATGTTTCCAGGTATTGATGACAGCTTCGTCCAAAGTGCAGCGGTGCCTAAGCACAGATCCCGGGCTCCACACCTCCTGCTCATGCTGCTGCCTTCATACCGGCTGGAGTCACATTCCCACCAAAGCAACCATCGAGCCAAGAGAGCTCTGGATGCTGCCTATTGCTCCAGGTACTAACCCGGAATAAGGGTTACTTTAAAAATATATTCCGTTAAAATGACCAGTCACCTGTAAAGTAAGTCTATAAACAAATCATTTAACACGTGAGCACATTCTACTGTTTAAAAAAAAAGGAAAATGCTCTGTTTTAATTTAATACACACAGTTAAGCTCACACACACTATTTTATGAACATATAGGTTCACCTAGTGAATTAAAAACAGAACAAATGAACCAAAGGGGGAGGGAGGGGAGAGAGTTCAGCCTCCTGACAGCCTGGTGTAAAAAACTGTTCTTTAGTCTAGTTGTGTTCGACCTCAGGCTGCGGAACCTCCTCCCTGAAGGCAGGAGAGTGAAGAGGCAGTTGGAGGGATGGAAGGGGTCACCCAGAATGCTGAGTGCTCTGCGGGTGAGGTGGGTGTTGTATATGTCCAGGAGTGATGGGAGTGAGGCAACATGCTTGACCATCGGATTGGGGATGGAATCCAGACGAGAGACTGAGACTGGCTCCCAGCAGCCTGCAACACTCGGACCAAACGCGAGAAGTAAATGGTGGCCCCCGATCAGAGACCATGTCAATGGGGAGAAAATGCAGCCTGAACACATGTTGTAACATGATTTCAGCCGTTTCCTTGGCAGTAGGTAATCTGGTTAATGGAATAAGCAGGGTAGTTGGATATACTTTATTAATCCTCGTGGGGAAATTGTTTCTCTGCATTTGACCCATCCTAGTGTCCCACAGCAGTGGGCTGCCATTTTGAACAGCGCCCGGGGAGCAGTGTAGGGAACGGTGCCTTGCTCAGGGACACCTCGGTAGCACTTGGTCTTGCCGGGACTTGAACTGGTGACCTTCCAGTTGCCAAGCCAAGTCCGTATCGACTTCGCCACCACCGCCCCCCTAGACTTTGAAAACCGATCTATGACGGTGAGTATGACTGTGTTACCGTCTGAGGGTGGTTGACCAGTGACAAAATCCAAGGAGATGTGGAACCAGGGACGATGAGGAACCAGGGACGATGAGGAATAGGCAAGAGATGAAGAAGTCCGGAGGGAGCTTGAACTGGCGAGACAGAGTGTCAGGTTTGATGTTCTTAGAATCTCGGTTCCCAATGTCATAACTTATTTCTGCTGTGGACAGCTTTCGAGAGATGACGGCACGCAGGTGAACTTTCTGATCCTCGGCTGACCGTTGAGAAAGAACTACCCCAATTCCAGTGTCCGAGGCACCTACCTCCACAATAAACTGGCGAGTAGGATCTGGAAATATCAGAATAGGAGCAGAGGTGAAGCGTGATTTCAATTCACCATAAGCCCCTTCAGCCACAGTGGTGAGGGCTGTGAGAGGGGCTGCCACCAAACTGTAGCTTCGGATGAACCTTCGGTAGAAGTTGGCAAAACCCAGAAAGCGTTGGAGCTCCTTGCGTGTTGAAGGGTGCGGCCAGTCAGTCACCACCTTGGTCTTTTCAGGGTCCCTCTTGATGTTTCCAGTGGTGACCAAGAGCCTCTGGAGGACTAGGCGTACATGTCCTCCAAGTCCAAACATGCTCCTGTTTGGACGTGGAGAAAATCAAAATGTCCTCCAGGTACACAAAAACACAGATATTGAGCAGATCCAGAAGAACATCATTCACCAACCCCTGGAAGACTGCAGGTGCATTGATACGTCCAAAAGGCATGACCAAATACTCATAATGTCCACTAGGAGTATTAAAGGCCGTCTTCCACTTGTCGACCCCGATTCTCACGTAAGCGTTATGTAGGTCCAGCTTGCTCAAAATAGTAGCACCTTGTAACAGTTCAAATGCAGAGGAAACAAGTGGAAGGGGGTACCTGTTCTTGACAGTGATGTTATTGAGTCGTCTGTAGTCGATGCATGGGCACAGAGACTTATCCTTCTACCCATGAAGAAAGATCCTGCCCCACCTTGACACAACAAAAAAGCCTGACTATGAATGGAGGACCCTTTGTATAAACGTTATCTATTGTATCCCCTCTAAACATTTTACACATACTGCACCCTGTTAGAACTCTCCCCTGATCTCTTTGCAGAAACGTCCAGGACAACTGCTGCTTACGCTCTCTCTACATCGACTTTAAGAAGGACCTCGGCTGGAGGTGGATCCACGAGCCAAAGGGCTACGAGGCCAACTTCTGTGCCGGGGCCTGTCCATATCTGTGGAGCGCCGACACCCAGCATTCCAAGGTACTGAGGGACAGGTCGACCATTAAACTATCTATGGGGTCAGGTCGTTTTCCTTTGCTTAATGTCATATTATCTTTATGAAACATCTCTAAATGTTGTGTCTTTAGGTGTTAGGCCTGTATAACACCATCAACCCTGAAGCTTCGGCATCGCCCTGCTGCGTATCCCAGGACCTGGAGCCCCTCACTATCCTCTACTACATCGGCAAGACCCCCAAAATAGAGCAGCTCTCCAACATGAAGGTCAAGTCCTGCAAGTGCAGCTGAAATAACTTACAAAGCAGCGCGCGCACACACACACACACACACACACACACACACACACACACACACACACACACACACACACACACACACACACACACACACACACACACACACACACACACACACACACACACACACACACACACACACACACACACACACACACACACAGTGGATTTGGATATACATACAGTCCAACTGGACTATTTGCTTGGTTTGCTGGAGTATGGTGGTACAGAACAATTCAATGCGAGCACAACAAACAGGAACAGTGTTGTCATGATACCAGAAACGTGACTTATATACCAATGCTGTACAAGTACAACTGAGCTTTACATTATTTCAAAGTAACATTTATTTTTACAACTAACACATCAAATGATGAAGGCACTTGCAGACGACGAGCTATTGCCCCTGCTACCCAAGCATCAAAAGGCTTTTTAAACATATTGAACCTACTTCTCCCAGAAGAGTGCCAGTGCAGGTGTTCGCTCGTACATGAGTCGGACATTGCATGAATTAGTTTGTTCTTATGTGGCCAAGCAACCCAAACTAAAAGTATAACTGCGCTTATATTTTATTAGTGCAGCTTAAACCATGAAGAGAGGCTTTGAGGACTTTCACTGCTGTCTTGGTTGCTAACTAAATATTGGTTTCAAAAGATTTGACTGTATTGAATAGAACCTAACTGATGAATCGGACAGGATGAGCTTATCACCGACTAATAAAGATTACAGTCTTAAAGAGGCCTTATTCTGCCTTTCGGGTTTCCCTTTCCTGCAGTATGTTCTAAAGGTTTGTGTGCGTGTACATGGTCTGACTACAATCCCTGTGTTCCCTCCAGAGGGAGTTTCTCTCCCACACACTCCCCCCTGCCTGAAACGCCTCAATTGTGTTTACTTCAGTATCATAATGACATCACTATGTAACTCACGTTCTATTGGCTAGCGCTCCAATACATTGTACGTGATAGGCTAAGGGGTGGGACATCTCTAAGCGGTTTACAAATCACAAAAGAGCCGGCCAGCTAACTAATCAGAGCAGACTGGGCTCTGATTTCAGACAGAGGGTGAAAAGAGGTGCTGCAGCACAGGCAGTATGAGAGAAATAAAGAGCTTTTTCAACATTAAAGCATGGAGACATGTCACAGTAGAGGCACTACAATTGTCCTCTTATAACGTTCCCTGCTAATACAATTTCAGCTGGCAGAACACATTTATAAAACACACACACACACACACACTGTCAATATCCCTTTTTGCATTTTGAAGGCCCCGTCACTATGCATCACCTCACACGATTGTCACACCGAGAGTAAGGCAAACACTGGAAATATAAGTGATCTATATGTGAAATAAGTCCTGAAATGTACCCAGCCCCACCACTAACACCCCCCCCACCCCATCAGCCCTCCACAGTATTCACAGTCACACCATACCGTGTCCTCATTTCTGTGTTTGTCTATCCTTTTGGTATCTTTTGGAGTTTTATAGATCTTGTCCTTTTGTTTGCTATTTAAAATAAATCTGTTTATAATTTAGCACCCTGAAGAGTTTGACCCAGTCGATAATTGGAATCAACCTCACACTGATGATGTACATATATGTATGTATAATATCTACTTCATTTTGTGATTTAAAGATGTTGGGAAAGGATTGTTGAATAATGCATGAGCCACCATTAGAGAATTACATGGAAGCTCGTTGAAGGATAATTCCGGTTTATTGTAACAATGGTCTAATGTTTGCAGTTAGACATAATTTCCATTCAAACATTAGAAATCAGTGAAACCTGATTTCTCTCTTGGCCGCAGAGTTAGTGAAGGAGTCGAATGTATTTGTCACAATGGGATTTACTGTCCTGGCCCGAACCCTCCCGTCAGATAAATATGAAGATGACATAAGGCTGTGTGTCCACAGAGTGTGTGTGCTGACAGAAAGGTGCTAGGGAACACTTCAGAGCAGCATCTTATCTTCCTATTGCAACCATGTATTAATCACCCCCTTGTATGACAGACTAGCATCGCCCCATTGTCTTTCATCATATCTTTGTGCTACTATCTATTTGTTTGACATTGTTAAGTCACCAACCAAAGGAAGTCATTCCAAAAGCGTTAAAGGGGGAATGATGATATCTGTTGTAAACACACTTGTACGGCGAAATCAAGACTGAAAACTTAGAAAGAGATGCTGTGTGCTCACACGCCTTAAGGCACCTACCAAGATTGAATCCTTCACAGTAAAATGATCTCTCTGGAGTTTTGTAACAAATAAATAAACGGTTGTTTAGCTTTGAAGACAGTTAAAGGACGTCAAGGGTACGGCTGTTTTTTTACACAGTATACAGACCCCTTTGAACTGGGCCCACGACAGTGTTCAGTGTGTATGTTCACAGTGCATTGAGAGGGTATTATTGATATCTTAGCAGTGTTCACTTTCATTTTGACCCCTAAATGAAGTGTTTTAAATAATTTGGATAGATTGGCTGTTTCGGCATGTTTAAAGTAGTTCCCAGATATCTACAACTAGAATATAAAAATATATACAGCGCAGAAGTATGCAAGTAGCCTGACTTTTAGCAGGGAATTTAATCCTGACATTTCATCATTTGGTGTCCGGATTTTTCATTCATTGTGTGCAAGATAGTCGGGTCATTTGAGTTCTGATATTGAACAAACCATAACAGATGGAATACGTACATTTGCCCCACAATCAATATATGTTGGAATTCTGAGTAAGTTCAATCAAATCAAACTCAAATCAAACTGTAAACCATCAAAGGAAACGGCAGGAAACCATGCAAGCTGCACACAGAAAGCCCACCAACTCTAAACATCAGACCCACTGCAAACCGGAATCATCCTTTTGATTTTATGTGCACACAGAATCTTGCTGTTGTATCAAGAACATCGTTCAAAGAACAGAGGTATCCTTCATGTCCCATTTGGTTTGTTTGGCAGAGATTGATATCGAACAATTCGAGACTTTCCCCACATTGCGAACATTTAAAGAAGTGAGGACATTTCCTAAACTTTAGCGGTAAAGCGGTGCCCTCTCATGCGCTCACCACAGCCACAAATCAAGGTCTAGGTTCAGAGGCAGAAGTAGCTGATAAAAGTTTTTAAAAGGTATTAATGAAGAGTAGGTATGACATTGAAAAACATATGTATCCAGCCGTTGACTGACTGACTGGTTTGTACACTGAAAAAACTGAAACATTGTCTTTAATTAAATGTATTGAGTCAACGCATTTCACATAACTGAATTAGGTTAGTTTAAAAGCAATACTATGAAGTTTAAATAGCAAGAATACGAGGTTCAACTTAATATTATTGCTTTCAACTAACCTAATAGAGTTATGTGAAGTCTATTGACATAATAGATTTAATTCAAGTCAATGCTTCAATTTCTTCAGTGTAGAGTCATTGTGTGTGGTCATACTGTTAATATAACAATTGTATTTCACCCATACATTTTCTGTCTGTCCATCATTATCTTTTTTATTTCTTTAACAACAAAAAAATTGCACTGATGCTGTTTAATTTTCAAAGTATTTAGTGTCCTTAGTTAGTGTGAACCCCCCCTTTAATGACGGGAGGAGAGTTGACCCCCAGCACCCCCCCGTGGACTCGCTGTGCAGCAGAAGACAAGAGAGCTAGGCACCTTAGTTTATCACAACAGAGCTGTTATTTTTATGTGTATTTGTTGTTCTTTTGATGATGATGATGATGATGATGATGATGATGATGATGGTGTTATTGTGACCCACAAAGCTGTATTGTAACACATTGTTGTTGTGGTGCTCAAGTGGTAAATAAATTATTTAAGTGTCAAGGGAATTTTGTGTTCTGTGTGTACTTTCTGAAGCGGGTGTGTGTGTAGTAAACATCTGGGTCTGCTTGCACCAGAACATGATGACCCCACTGTCCAAAGAACAGATTCAGAGTCAATAACAGAATGATTTCTAAGGTCATATTCTTTACAATATAAAGAGGTTGTATTGGATGACCGGTTTTCTTGCAATTAAACCCTTTTAAAATTCGGAGCTGTTAAAACTTAAAGATTTAACTGAATTTCAGATTTCTTTAGTTGAGCAAAAAAATATTTTTCCAGAATATATACAGAAATATTTTGCTTTGAAGCCGTGGTTCTCAACTGGTCAGGCCTCGGGACCCACTTTTCAATACATCGCGACCCGACATTTTGAACCACTCAAATCTATTCAACAAAAAATGGTGCTGTAATATATACGCTTTTCAGCATACAATATTAATTAAAGTGAAGTACAGTGCATATCTCCCTTCACAGAACTAAAGTATGCTTTTAAAAAAGGTTTAATGAGATGATGGAATCAAAGCTGAGCTGTATTATAAAAAGGCACACACGCTGAGTTATTCTCCGTGGGGACTTCCGGCAACAATCTTGATGCTGATTGGCCAGAAGACTCGAAAAAACATCAGCAAAGATGTTTTATTGAGAAGATGATCACCACGTGACAGACATTTTCAAAACCGTTTATGGTCTCCGGTACTTCCAGTCTAATGCACAGCGTTAGAAAATCGGGCCTTCAAAATAAAAGTTTGACTTTTTTTCCACAAAAAAAAGAATTTCAATTTATTTTGTCTTTACTCACACATGTAGTCAGGGTTGAAATGTGGAATTCTTTACCAAACAATTCAAAAGGCTGTATGAACATCCTGAGGTTCAAGAAAATGTATTGAAAAAAATTAAAGAGACAGTAAGAAGATGTCCGGTTGTCGGTTTTGCTGATGGAAGATTGTTGTGTTGAATATTTTCTTTCTTTTTTTCAGGTTACTTGTTTTAGTTTTTTTTCAATTTACTGAAATTAAATGTTAATATAGGCAGCTGTGATTGACTGACCATCTATTTTTAAATAAGAGGTAACATTAGACTTTTTTCTCCCTGTTCCTTTCCATCATGGGCTCTATAAACTGATCAAAGTGCACTGAAGAAACTGAAACATTGACTTTAATTAAATGTATTATGTCAACAAGTTGAAAGGAGCAATATTACATTTAAATAAAAAATAGTAGGTTCAACTTCATATTATTGGTTTCAACTAACCTAATACAGTTATATGAAATTAGTTGATCTAATACATTTAATTAAAGTCTTCTGTGTACAGTTTGTTTACCATGAGTGTCACAAAATAAAAAAGACATTGTAAACTCCTGTCTCCAGTCTATCCTGAAATTATACGATTATTAGTTTTAGGGGACACAACAAGGTAAATCCTGATGGGATGGATTTATCATGATGCTGACAGGACAAACGAGTGATTGGTGGGGTGAAGAGCAATGGGAGTGAGATCAGCACAAAGAGTGTGGGAGGTTTTTGTCAGCTGTGGAATGAGGCTCCATTAGGAAGAGGTCTGCACCTGTGATAAATAAAGAGCGTGTGGTCCCGGCTCTGTGTGGTTCCTGTCCAGGAGAGAAGACCCGAGGAGAGCCTGGCACCGGCTCCCAGGCCTAATCTGGACCTCCACGAATCATATATATCAACTTGAAACTATTGCAGTGTGTCATCATCACACACACCCCTGCTGATGTGGGTTAGAGAACAGTTTGATGATTCATCAGCCTTTTACCAGTCAATATGTTTTAACTCTGATACTGTAAAAAATGATTTGGGTTTGTAAGAGTGCTGAAGGAATTTGTACATGAAGCTAACATCCAGAAATCAGAGTTGATCAGGCTTAGATAGAAGTGTCTTACTTGAAATGGGATTACGTAATCAGGATACACAAAAAAGGTAACAGTATTCCCTTATAGTCACATTAAAAAAGGAGAGGTTGAAAAGTACTCATATGAACACATTATTTATGTAAAACGTAGCAACACGTGTCAAATAAATGTAGTGGAGTAAGAATTACAATATTTCCCTTGGAATTGTAGTGAAGTAGAATGATAAAATAGCAGATAATGGAAATACCCAAGTACATGTACCTCACAATTATATGGGATACTAGCATGATTACAATATTTGAATACTTTTTAAAACCACAGAATGATACATTAAAAGGCACATGCTTACACATTAAACTTGTTTTTTTAATGCAGTAGTTGGACACCTGATTTAACAAAAAAATGCTGTGTACGCTTTTAATTCATGTACTAAAAAAAAAGTTCTGTAAACTATACTAAACAAAATGTCTGGAGGAGAATACAGTACTAACATTTAATCTGGATCATTAGGGCTGTATATTTCCTGTACTTGGCTTACGTTTTCTTCTTTGACACTATAGGTAGACACCTGATTTGTAAACATATTGTGGAAGTTCTTCACACTGGTTTAAACTTAAAAAAACAAACACATATTTCGTTTTTTATGAAAGGACTATTTTTGTAACATTTAAGGCAGAATAATTGTTTCCTTTCTTGAGAGCTGTGAACAATGGATCATCAGTAATAAAATGGTGAAACAGGAGCTTCACAGTAGCGCTGCTCAGCGACACGAGGGGACTGGACTGTGTGAGCGGTTCCCCTCCTCTGGATCAGTTAACTGCAGGAAACAATAAAGCGTTTTACATTAAATGCTTTGAGGAAGACTTTGATCTGAAGCACAAACAACTCCATAACCCACTGAGGTAAGGCATGACATGTTTCACTTATGTTAGGGTTTAATAAAACACAGTGACAGGATTTAGGCAACTCCCGCAAACATTCACACCATGCAATAAAAAAGAACAAATATATTAAAGAGGTACATTCAAAGTAAGGCCATAACAAGTATAGTAATTGAGACTTTTGTACTTAAATGACTTAGGATCAGTCTTTGGGAGTAACAGAAGATAATGTAACATTATCACATTATTAGGATATGATAATGATGAATCTGAAACCGTACAGAAAAAGAGACTTCATCAAATTACATAATGCAAAATGGGAATAACTAGCAGGATAACAATCTTAACATTCATTTTTAAATAAAGAACAATAAACTACCATTATATGGCAGCATGCCCAAATGTGAGGGTTTTCACTAGTTAAACATATCACATTGAATAGAAGAAAAGGTCACAAACATCACAATACAGTGGAATTCTCGGCCGGTTAGCTCAGATGGTTAGAGCGTGGTGCTAATAACGCCAAGGTCATGGGTTCAATCCCCATACTGGCCAGTGAATCTAATTTATTAACCTGTTAAACCCCAAGCCTGTTTTTCAGGTTTCAGGCTCGAAAATGACATTCCCAGAACAAATGACCATGACCATATCTTCCCTTCTAAAAGGGTTAAATTAATAATCTTTTTTCTCAAAGTAATGATAAACCTGTGAGTTGGATGTAGAAAAGTCAGAATCTGTATAGATGTTTTTTATTTTAAAGAAAATTCAGATTGAACATGATAAAAAACTGTAAATTATAGTGTCCGTCCAAAAAACATTTTGTTAGTGAAAACTAACCTTGGATGATGGGTTAGTAGACTAAAAGCTTTAGTAATCCAAAGTACAACATATAAGTAGCCTGTATCAAGATTGATGCAAAACAAGTGATATTTGACCTTTTTAGACAGATTTAGCAAAAAAAACCTCTTCTGGGGCCATTTGGGTGGATTTTCCATATCTCTGGCCCCCCTTGTTCAATTTTGACATGGGACATCTCTTCCTGACCGTTAGAGCCAATATAATCGATGGGAAATCGTCCCGCACACACTCATGTTAAAAAAAAGGTTGCGTCTCTCCGCATGCAATCTTGCTTCAGAGCGTAGGATCTTCCTGCTCTGATATTTGAAAACTGAATTGCAGTTTTATTGCTTATAGATTATCAGAACATTTCAAATGGGACACAGTCACATTGGATATTAACCTATGGATTAACTACAGCATCGTTTTAATGCCATTGAAGACCAGTTTTGACCAGACAAAGACCTAGGTAAGCCATGTTAGCGTTGTAGGCTACCTAGCGCCACATGTTTTGATGTACGTTTTTGTTGATAACGTCGCAAGTTTGTATCCTTCAGTGTTGAGGTGGGCACCGTTGGAATGTATTTACGATCATAAACGATGTGCAGCTAGTAGTGCTGCGTACCTTGACTCACATTCAGGTTCAGGTCCGGACTCAAGTCCAGAGGTTCAGGTTCAGTTCCGGACTTATATGTCCGGACCTGAACCCATGGCTTGTGTCAAGTTGTGTGAGTAACTAAAGTGAACTTATTGTGAGCTAATTATCAATTGAAATTAACTCATAATCAACTCAAATTAAAACTCATCAGGTTTATTGTGCTCCCTTCCAACTTGTGTCTACATTTCTCTGCAAAGTACAAATGTAAAAAAAACACTTTTTGCCACTTAGTCTACAAATGACTTATGACAGCAACTACAGTGAAGTTTGAACTACTACAAAGTTCAAACATTTATTTCATTTACCAAACTAAAGTAACCAAACAGTCCCTGAGCTGACTAAGCCTAAATCCCTAAAGCTTTGCTGAAAGGTAGAGTGTAGAGTAGACTATACGCATTACACACCTACTATACAGTATAGGCTACACTGTAGTGACTGTACAGTCAGAGTGTACTGTACTGTCTGTAAACCATGTATTTTCTACAACTCTACATGTGTACATTATACAGTACATACTACATACATAGTGATGTACATACATACTGTTAGAAATTAAAATCAATGTTGATATGGCGTAATTTTGAATTAAATACACTATTTAATTTAAATCAGTTTTATTCTGAAAAAACCGGAAGTTCACACTATTAACTAAATACATTTATTCTGAACATTCTTCACTTCCGGTTAGCATTAGCATGTGGCGAAATGCTACGTTTTCAAACCGTGAATCGAAGGTGAAATGACATGTGATGTTGTACACTGAGCACACTGGGATTAGCACTCATTTATTGACGCTGAATAACGTTTATCAGGGAATGTTTAAATAACCACAGACACCAGAATATACATAACTGCTAGTTTTTTTGCGAGTCCAAGTACCGGTTCCCGGCGTTCCGGTTTTAACTGGACTTGAACCGAAACTTTTTACAAGTCCAGTACCGGTTCGGCGTACCGGTATGCAGCACTAGCAGCTAGGATAAGTAATAAGGGAGCTAGGAGTTATTTTCGGTGCAGTAATACAGTGGTTCCCAAACGGTGTGCCGTGAGGCAAGTCCGGGTGTGCCGTGGGATTTTGTGACAACCATACATTATTATTGCAATATACAACTACACAAAAATAATTATTTTTTTATTTACTATATCAGTACTTTGTAGGTTTATATGTACGTAATCTGCACGACACATCTCCACATGCAGTGCTGCATAAACATGGCTGAGTCAGCGATAACTCTCGAGAGGTGGAGGTATGCCCATTATTTTGAGTTCATCCGAAGAATAGACAGGAATGTGACGGTGAGGTGCAAACTGTGTCCAGGCCAGAAGCTGTTATCCACTGCTGTAAACACCACGTCAAACCTCAACAAGCACCTGCAAAGAACACATGCTAAGGTGGAGCTACCGCACACGCCATTTGTTGTTTGTTTATATCACAGTCTGTTCTTCTTCTCTGTCTTCCGGTTGTTGCCTGTTTTGAATGATGAATACACACTACCGCCGCCTGCTGGTAAGGAGAGTTATTGCCACTCACGCATGCTCAGTTCGTACGTGCTCGGCTGAAGTCTTTGCGGTGTCTGGTTCCAGTGCAACACATGGCCAACACGCAGGAGAACACGCCGACGCAACAGAGTGAGCAGAGATAGACTGTGCAAAATATACAGATAGCAGAAGACAGAGAACAGCCACGGTCAGATAGGAAAACATTCAGGATCTGGATCAGTCTTATGCGACAATGGAAACTGAACTAAAGAGAACATTTGAAACTTTAGCAGTCTGCGTGATCTGCCTGCAGGGAGGGGCGGGCCGGCCCTGCGAGTAAAGTAACGAGTAAAGTAACGAGTAAAGTAACGAGTTACTTTATGTAGAGAGTAACGAAGTAGTGTAATATATTACTTTATTTTAGTAACGACCCCATCTCTGCTGAAATGTTACATTTATAATTTGTAGTTCAGGACCATGGACAATGCAGCTTCCTTGCATTGACAGTTCTCTGTGCTGAATTTCCTTTGTCTCATTTTTAATGTTGTGACCTGTCTGGTTTAAATGAGTGTGTTGCTGCTTTGATGAAGCCTAATTTGATAACGTTTCAAATTAATTTCTGAAATATTTCGTTAATAAATATTTCATGAGTAATATAGTTGTCTTTGTCACATTTTATTTGGCATTAGTAAATAATTATGCACATTTACAGATATTTTACATGATATGAGTGATAACACGTGTTATAAGGGCTATTTTGCACAATAGGTGTGCCTTGAGATTTTTACTTGTCCTTTGGTGTGCCTTGGGCACAACAAGTTTGGGAACCACTGCAGTAATAGGTTAGCATTTTTCACTCGGGGCTAATTCAGAGGGTCACTGTTAGCAGTGTGTTATTTTTTTATATATCTTAGCATATTCATACACACTGCTCATACTGCTCACAGGCTGCTGTGTATATCTAGTGTATTCATACCCCTCACTGTTTATTCATCATTCAATTCATTTTATATTTTATTCTGTAGATTGTACATTACTTTTCTGCTTTTTGCACTCCTGGTTAGAAGCTAAAGTGCATTTCGTTGTCTCAGTACCTGTAATATGTGCAATAACAATAAAGTTTAATCTAATCTTGAGCAGGAACAAATGGATTTACTTAGTACATATCTGACATTAACGATTAAACACATGTGTGCATTCTTTATAAATGCAAACCGAGTCAAGCCG